>NW_005871534.1:476385-519605 GCF_000147115.1 Myotis lucifugus
CCGGGGCGGGAGAGGCGCGTCCCTGCACTTGGCCGCCGCAGTGCATTCTGGGCCTCCCGCCAGCCGGCCCGGAGGCACGTGGCGGCGGCGATCCTCCGGGCAGGGCGGGCGGCCTGTCTCGCCGAAGCAGGCGCTCCGCCAGGCCCTTTCCCGGGACCTCGGGCCCTTCCAGAGCCCGGGTAAGAACGCACTCGCTCCCCTCCCCGTCCCCAGGGCTGGCCGGGCCGCCGCCTCTTTATTCCCCTCCACCGCCTCCCGAAGTCAGTGGCCTCGTCCCCATTTTGTAGGCTACTTGCTTATCTGTATATAAAAAAGCCTCAGCAACAGTTAAGACCAGTAGATCGAGCAACTGGCTGCTATGACGTGCACTGACCACCAGGGGGCAGACGCTCGCGGCAGAAGGTGCGCAATGTGGTCAGTGCGCTTCCACAGCCAACCTCCCGCGGTCCTTCCTCCTGGTCGGCTTGCCACAATCAGCCCTGGTTGGGACTGGGCACGACGGCCTTGATCAGCTTCCATCACCGGCCAGGCAGAGGGATGCCATCTGTGCACGAATTCATGCACTGGGCCTCTAGTAAGTTATAAAGCCTGTGTTACACCCGGCTCCCCTGAGACGCCCGCCATCTGGAGGCCGAGCCAAGGCTGTAGGCGCAGATGTTGGGGCGATGACCTCACCCCCCAGGAGAACTTCTCCAAGCTCAACAGGCCTCATTCTCAATTGGGACCCTCAGTTCTCTTTCCTTCACTTCCCTCATCACTTACCATCTTCCTAGTCTTCATCTTCTTTGATCCAACCCATCTTTCTAGTCCCACTGCCACCATCTTTCAACCTCATTGTCACAAACCCGAGCTATTGCAGGAGCCTACAACCCTGCCTGCCTTATTTCCCATGCCACTCCCTTGTTCCACAAACCATATTTGATCCTTAAAACTAAAACTGTGAGCTCAAGTCAAACTCTTGAACGTGGCATTTAGGGCCATTTGAAACGTGGCTTCAGCCCATCTTTCTAAGCTGATTTCCCTTGGTTCCCTAAGCAGCTACAATTGGAAAATTTCTCAACTGCCCCACAAAGTTGTCTTCTTAAAATTCGAGTGGATGCTTATTTTAAAATTGGGCGATTTCATTTAAAAAGCCCGTGATTCCAGCTTCTTTTGAAACAGCAGTGGAGCTGGCAGCCGTGGGCCATTGTTCTTGCATCCAGAACCTGGTTTAAGCTGAGAAGTGGCTGCCCCTGACGTAGGGCTGTGTCCCCAGTTCACCTTAGTCTCTTCCAAACACTCCTCGTCTCTAAGCCTGAGGACCAGTTGTGCTTGCACTGATGTTTTTCATAAAATAGAGAAAGAGCCCTGACCTGTTTGGCTCAGTGGATGTGGACTGAAGGGTCCCGGGTTAGATTCCTGTCAAGGGCATGTACCTTGGTTGCGGGCACATCCCCGGTGGGGGGTGTGCAGGAGGCAGCTGATTGATGTTTCTCTCTCATCGATGTTTCTAACTCTCTATCCTTCTCCCTTCCTCTCTGTAAAAAATCAATAAAATATATTTTAAAAAAATAGAGAAAGAGGTTTTTGGTTTTCGTGTCTCTATCACAAGTGCACAGATGGAGAGTAGACCAAGAGAGGAGACCACAGAGAGAGGAAGCACCCAGCCTCCTTGACTTCCTGGCTCTTACTCCATAGCCATTTGCATTTTCTACTCAGGCCCTAGAGCAGCGGTTCTCAACCTGTGGGTCGCGACCCCTTTGGCGGTCGAACGACCCTTTCACAGGGGTGCATATCAGATATTTACATTACGATTCATAACAGTAGCAACATTACAGTTATGAAGTAGCAACGAAAATAATTTCATGGTTGGGGGTCACCACAACATGAGGAACTGTATTAAAGGGTCCCGGCATTAGGAAGGTTGAGAACCACTGCCCTAGAGGAACCCTTACATGCGGCTAGCTTGCTGCCTCACAGCCTCGGTGACCCTGAGGGCCATATCTTTGCACCATCTCCACAGAGTGAGTTCTATTCCACAAGGTCCACGCTAGTCCTACTCGGAAACCTTCCCTGACAACCAACCATCCGACCAACCCCACCCATTCATCTCGGCCTTTCTGGAGGCCACGTACTGGGTTAGATGGGTATGACCAAGCCACCGCCACCTCTCCCTCCTCTGCGTGTCTGTGGCTGTGCCTGAATCGATGTCTTACACGTGGTGGGTGATCAGTAAATAATTATCAGCTGGGTAAGTGGCACGGTCACAAAACAGCCCCCTCGTTAGATTGTAAGACCTCTGAGAGCGGGGTTCAAATGGTCTCTCTGCACCGCCTAGCACCTAGTACAGTGCCTGGCACGTAGCTGACCTTTGGTAATGTCTGAGAAAATACGTGCCATAAAGGGGGGGCCTCAGACCAGCAACAGATACCGAGGTTCAATCCTGGCCCACAGCTGGGAGCATCACACCCCTCCCCCCCCCCATCCCTGAAGCCTTCGAGGTACAAAGGAAGGGAGAGGCAGACCCAGAGCAGAGGCCTTACTCAGTTTTAAAAGTGGGGAGCACTTCACAGCCACCTTGACCTGGAGGCTCTGTTCAGGATTCAGCTGAAGTCACATTCAGGACCCAGCTATATCCGTGTGACCTTGTGAGCGGAAACCCAGCCTGATTCTGATTCTAAATTCCAAGCTCTAGAATAATAGTTCACGTGTACTGAGGCACTCTCGGAGCCCAGCACTGCCAAATGCGTCGTATCCATGGCCTCCTTCCCTCCTCACCATCGCCCTGGAGGCAGACGAGAGGGCTGAGGCTCCAGTGCCTGCGTAGCTTGCCCGAGGCCAATAGTAACAGGCTGGACCAGGAGTCCAGGTCCACGTGGGCTGATCCCAGGGCCCTTCCGAGCATCTAAGGCTGAGGAGGGACGCTGGGCAGGACCCAGAGACTCAGCTGTCGGCTAATTTGGGCTCTAGCTTATGTGCCAAGTAGTAAACCTCATGCAAATGCCAACCCTCGGTGCCTTTTCACTCATCTTTTCTTGCATTCTTCTTTAACTCCCTACCTAAGGAATTAAATATGTAGCTTCAGAACCAAGAAACTCTTTAAAAACTCAAAAAGAAAAGGTCAGATTTTTAAAAATCAAACTGACATTGTAACTTCAAACTCTTGACTGACAAGCTGCTCACAGGAGGAAGGGCCGAGAGGGAGCCGCAGTGAGCTGAGCCCTCCCTGTGCCGGGACCGACAGGCTTTTATATTTTATCTCTGAATCTGACAAACACGAAGGTAGTCTTGTTCTCTTGTGCAGAAGAGGGCAGCGAAGCTGTCACACATGGTACAACTTTGCAGAATTCTACTGAGGGCTGGTGCTTGGATCAGAAGCGAGTCCAGGCGGTCCGGACGGTGTCGGGCATCCATCCTCTTCTGGGTCAAAGAAACTGTTGACTTAGGAGTTATGGGTCCATCTCACCTTAGTCCCTCACAGCCCAGAGGTCATTCTAGACTTCCTTCTCCTTGTAGTCCAGATTTTTTAAAGATGGGTCCATATGAGGGTAAAAAAAAGCCTCTTTATCTCCCTGGCCTCCTAGCTATGAATTTGTCAGGTTTACAAAATACTCCTTTAAGTCTCCCTTTTTATTACAAAAGTGCGCCACACGTAGTAGGGTCCTTCCTTCCTTCCTCCCTCCCTCCCTCCCTCCCTCCCTCCCTCCCTTCCTTCCTTCCTTCCTTCTTTCCTTCCTTCCTCCTTCAGTAAATACATATGAGCACTTACTCTGGGCTCTTATAGGCACTCAAGGCAATAGTTGTGAACAAAACATAAAAATTTAAACCCCAAAATAAAAAGTCCTGTCCTTACCGAAGTTAAATTCTAAGGAAAACAGAGAAACAAGACAAAAGTGGGAAAGGGGTTGGCATTTTGGCTAGGGAGGCCAGAGGAGACTCTTTTTTTTTTTTTTTTAATAAAAGGAGGCCCCATTTTTTTTTTAAAAAAATATCTATTGATTTCAGAGAGGAAGGGAGAGGGAAAGAGAGATAGAAACATCAATGATGAGATAGAATCACTGATTGGCTGCCTCCTGCATGCCCCCTACTGGGGATCAAGCCCGCAACCCAGGCATGTGCCCTTGACCCGAATCAAACCTGGGACCCTTCAGTCTGCAGGCTGATGCTCTATCCACTGAGCCAAACCAGGTAGGGCCAGAGGCGATTCTGAGAAGGTGAATTTAAAAAGACTTGAAGTAGATGTGTAACAGTCAACTGCGTGCTGCTCCCTCCAAGAACTCCTCCAGCCTGGCTGGTGTGGCTCAGTGGAGGTTCCGGGTTCGATTCCCGGATATGGCACATGCCCGGGTTGCCGGCTCAATCCCTAGTAAGGGATGTGCAGGAGGCAGCCAATTGACGTGTCTCTCTCATCAATGTTTATATCTCTCCCTCTCCTTTCCTCTCTATCTAAAAAATTAAAAAAAAAAAAAAAGAACTTCAGCAGGAAGACAACCTAGACCGTGAGGAAAGCTACTCAACACTATTGAAATAGTTTAGGAGGGAAAACTCACAGAGATTGAAGGTGATTCTTTGCCTTCACAACAGTTCCATTTGTTCTTTCTGATTTTGCTCTAGACAGTGTCTCCCTTCTCCAGTCTCCCGCAAGCCTCGCCTCTGTTCTGCCAAGTCTGTCCTTCCCGTCTTCACCCCAGCTCCCTCCAGGGCAGCCAGGAGATGAGGTGGCAGCTGTGGCAACTGAGCAGGTGAGCAGGGCAACTAGCATGCGTCCTTCAGTTAAATGGATCCAGGCAGAGTGTAAAGTGGTGGCCGGAGCAGGAGGTGGGCAACCCTGGGGCTGACACACCTGGAGATTTAGGAAGCGTCTTCAGGGGCAGACGGCCAGGACTGCTGCCCAGGTCTCCTAAAGTGAGATGTAAACACATACATTTTTTTGTTTGTTTTTGGAAATGTCTCCTTTGTGGTAAAATTCAAATACTGTACTAGTCTATTCACAGAGCTGTACAATCATCAGCATAATTTTAATCACCCCTTAAAATAAACTTTGTATCTATAAGAAGTCACTTCTTGTCAGGTTGGTGTAGCTCAGTGTTTGAGCATTGACCTATGAGCCAGGAGGTCACATGGGCCGGGGTTGCGGGCTCGATCTCCAGTAGAGGGTGTGCAGGAGGCAGCTGATTGATGTTTCTCTCTCTCATTGATGTTTCTATCTCTCCTGCTCCCTTGCTCTCTCTGATAACAATTAAGTAAATATTTTAAAAGTCACTTTTTAATTCCCCTCAATCTCTACCCCCCCACACCCCCTATTCTAGGTCACCCCTAATGTACTTTCTGTCTCTGTAGATTCGCCTATTCTGGACAGGTCATACAAATGGCACATTTGGTTTTCACTTTTTCTCTTTTTTTGGAAGGTGGGTGACCACTGAAGAATATGACAAAGGGGGATTGAAATATCAGAAATTGAGAAGCTTGACCTGACCAGCTAGCTCAGTTGGTTAGAGCAACATCCTGATACACCAAGGTTGTGGGTTCAATCCCTGGTTAGGGCACATACGACAAACAACCAATGAATGCATAAAGAAGTGGCACAACAAAGCAATGTTTCTCTTTCTCGCTCTCTCTCTCTCAATCAGTCAATTAAAAATAAAAAAAGAAAGTTGAGAAGCTCTTCTGGAAAGATAAGGAGGACAGAAAGAAAAAGGAGAGGGAGAGAACTTGCTTCTGTATTATTTCTCTATTTCTGCTTTGTAAGTTACCCCAAATGTCCATAGCATAGGCATACTAAGTAAATGAAGTGGGAAATGTTACAAATTAAATGATCTGTTTTTATCTCTGGAAGGTTTCTTTACCTGCTTTTTCATATTTATGCCTCCCGTTGGCCAACACTATGTATAAATGGACTGATCATTGTATCAAGTCAGAAAACCTGGATTTCCCCCTTAGAGAAGCAGCCTGACTTAGCTGCTTTCAAAATTTTCCATAAAATGAGGGGGAGGGGGTTAAAGGATAGAGGATTAGTCCCCTCTCCAGCACCATCTCCTGAGTTGCAGGCCATTAGCCTGTCCAGTATCTGGTGAGAGTCCCTATTTTATTTCTAGGTGCCCTTCTAGACTTTTCCTGCCATTCCTGGGACTTCTGGGTAAAGAAAGGGAAGGAGGATGAGAACATAGCAATATGAATTGCTTACAATTTGTATAACGTGTCATGCATTTACAAAGCCTTTACACGTGTTGTCAAGGCTGTTTCATAGTTAGGAAGAACTAGAAGGGACCTAAGATGACATGGAGCCCAGTACCTGCACACGGAGATGAGGAACAAAGACTAAAAATAGGATGTGACCTGCCCAAGGCCTCGCAGCGAGTGCCGGCGCCGGGCTGGTTCTGGGCTTTCTGATCCTAACCATTTCCACTTGGTCAGGAGGAAGCCGAAGCCCGGAGCCTGTCAGACGGGGCCGACTTCTTGGAGATCATCTATTGAGTCCAATCCCTCTTTTCACAGGGACTGGACTGCGGTCTTTCAGAATTTACTGGGCCTGGATCCAGACCTCCAGACTCGCACGGCAGCCCGCATGAGTAACGGGGGCCTGTGATCACAGGGACCGGGGGTCAGAGACGGCTCTCCCGGCGCCGGGCCGTGGGGATCCCTCGGGCAGGGCTCAGGGGTCCCTTCCCCCGACAGAAACCAGGTCCTCGCGACCGGCGGGGAGCCGCCAGCGGAGAGCCAATCCTGGGCCGCGCCGTGAGAGGGGCGGGACGTCCGCGCCCTCGCCCCGCCCACTTCAGGCAACTGAAAAGCTGTGCGGTGACCTAGGCAACGCATCGAGCGTCACTGCCACCGGCTAAATTTGCTGCGTTCCGCCCCTCTTGGCATCACTAAACGGAAAGCGAAGTCCTTTAAGGGGCAAAAAGGACGGAGGTCCTGATTGGCTGGTTGGGTGAGTCCAGTCCCAGCAGCGGAGTGTCTGGGGCTGAGAGAAGGGCGGCCTCGCCCGGGTCAGACACGGAGGGCGGGGTGCCCGCTGCTGAGAAGCCGAGCAGAGAAGGGACTTCGGTGGCTGAAAAGTCGGTGTTTCCAGTTCAGGATAACGGTCCTCCTGGGTGCGGGCGGAGGTAGCGGGACTCCAAGAACCCTGGGTCCCACCACCCGATGTTGCTATACTTTCTCCATCGTAGTGCTGTGGGGGAGGGAACACGGGCATTTAATGTTTAAATTCAACATTTCTCGGGCGGCTTTTGTGTGCCAGGCCTGGTGCTAAGTGTTGGGGCTCAGTGAACAAAACAAAGATTGCTGCCTTCTTGGAAGTTTGTATTCTAACAGGAGGAGAAAATACAGTACGCAGGCCACGGGGGTGGGAAAGTAGAGCAAGTGAAGATGGAGCAGTTCGCACCATTACGTAGGTGGCCGCTTAGACACCAGCGAGAAAGTGCGATCTGAACGTAGAATTGAAGGAGGCAAAATGGCTAGCCAGTGCGCTACCTGGGAGCAGAGCATTCCAGGCCGAAGGAGCAGCTGACGGGCCTCATGACGAACAGCAAGGACAAGAGAGTGGCAGAGCATTGTGTGGGGGAGAGCGGCAGGTGAGAGGGAGTACAGGTCTTGTATGGTCTTGGATGCTTGGCTGTTACTCTGACAGAGGGAGCCACATCATCTGTTATATATATATTGATTTCAGAGAGGATGGGAGAGAGAGAAACATCAATGATGAGAATCATTGATCAGCTACCTCCTGCACGCCCCCTACTGGGGGTCAACCCTGCAACCCGGGCATGTGCCCTTGACTGGAATCAAACCCAGGACCCTTCAGTCCGCAGGCTGATGCTCTATCCACTGAGCCAAACCAGCCAGGGCATAACTTATATTTTCAAATAACCATGCTGGCTGCTGTGTTGAGAATCAGTGGAGTGTGTGTGTGTGTGTGGGGGGGGGGGCAAGAATAGAATCCGGGAGGCCTGCTGGTTAGTGCAATGATGCATGGCACAATGTGTAGGGGATGGTGGTCATTTGTACTGGGTGGTGGTGACGGGAGTGGTCAGATTCTGGATATACTCTGAAGATAGAGCTTATGTTAAGGGCGGGAGGGGGCTAGAATAGAACTGCCTATCATCGTGGAAAAGTTAGCCTTGTTGCTGAAACAATGGCGCCCCCAGGTGCCGACCTTTGCAACCCTCAGTCCACATTACCTGTAATCTGTAACCATTATACCCATTCTTATTCCTGTTTGAGTCCTGGCCTGCAGCCTCAGCCATTCCCATGGCTCACCTAAGTTCATTCTGTAACTCTGTAAGGAGGGAGCCTACCATTACCAGCATAACAAAAAAGGTTAACCCTTTGTACGCCATAAGCATCTATAGACACTTTAAAAAACCATTTTTCATGAGAAATTTCAACTGAAAATATTCAAGAACACCCAGATTGTGAGTAACATTTATTTTTATAATATCCACTGCAAGTTAATTTTTAAAATAAATTCAAAATATCGTGGCATGTGGGGATGGTTTCCGTTTTGGAAGCGGGGCAGTTAACGGAGCAATAGCGTCATGAGGCTCCGCGGGTGGAGATCATTGCAGTCGGTGCCACCGCCCTGAGAAGGTCTCTTTGGATCAGATCCTGTGCTGTTTGGGGGCATGAGGACGGTCAGTTGTCCTACGGAGCAAGGCCCCCAGTGCTGTTGGCAGGGATCTGTGACTAAACAATTACCCCACATATCGGAAACCAATCCGCTGGCAGCTTAGTATGCCCGTTACTATAAGGGAGGGTGAAATGACCAGAACAATAGACGCTGTAGTTGTTGGTTACTGAAAGACAATAACCAGACACCCGGTCAAAGCCAGACACGCACCACGGGAAGCTACCGCAGCAGCCTTCAGAGACAACAATCCTGCCTCCTTTTCTCAGACAACAGGCCCCAGCGTGTAAAGGCCCCATCTGTGACTCTCCTCCCGAGAATATAGAACGAGTACAATTCTGTGTCATAGCAATCAGTGTCCCAACTCCTACTAGGCAAGATGTAAAGGACTGTTCTGCATACGTTCCTTCTGAAAGGCAGAAGTCAGAGACATTACGAACGTTTTGTGTTTTGTTTTGTTTTGTTTTTTGCTAAATCCATCCAAATATTTTCATCTCTTCTGAACAGAATTAGTTTTCCTCCAGCCAGACCAGCTGTGGTCAGGAGTGTGATGACTAGTATGATGAATGCTGCCTTGGAAAGGTGACCTTGAGGTTTCCTTGGGCTCGGTCACCCTTCTCCCCTTCGGCACCTTCTTACGCTGGTGTGAGGGATCCTTGCCGGCTTCAGAGCAGCTGGAGTGGGAGAAGCACGCCCCAGGGTCCCATCCGTTTTCCTCCAGCGGGTCGTCTGGCGATCCAGTTTTCCTGTCTCGAGTAGAAGTCTGTCTCCTGCTCGGAAGGGATGCAGCGGGCCTGTGACAGAAAATCCCTGCACAAGCCAAAGCATTCATTACACCCAGGGTTTGATTCAGATGCTGCGTGTCATTCTTAATTTTAACATCATGATCTACACTTACGTCTCCTGTTCCTATAGCAGCCTGAAGGGTCACCCATATACTATATTTTAGGGACTCAAATCAATCCCACTTCCGGGAGCTACTCTAGTCCTGGGCAGGGCAATTGGCAATACCCATCCCAACGCAGACGTGTCTTCCCACATAGTTTGGCATATTCTTCTTTAAGGTCTGTTCATTTTCTCAACCTTCCCGGAGGCCTGTGGTCTCCAGGCTGTATGTGGCAGTGGGTGCCCTTAGAATCGGAGTGAGAACCCCAAGTCCGATTCCTTTCCTCTCATGCACGTACGGGTGAAACGGTTTCAACAGATTTGGGGGCCCAAAGCAGGGCCTGTAAGGTCTCAAAGGCGCGTTCACATTCCTTATCCCCGTCCAGGGTCTCCTCTGGCCCCTTCAGAGCCTCACACGGGGTCTCGCTATGAGTCCAAATGTGGCAGCACCCAGCCGTTCCCCCAAATCCTCTCTCTGCCTCCTGGTCTTTGGGGGCTGTACCCGAATGCTAGTGTCCTCTGGTCCCCTGTTCAACTCCGTTGCCAGGCCCCAGGAGAAACCCCAGGAAGTAGGCGGCCTGCTTGTAGAATCTGAGCTTTGGGGGCCGAGACCTTATAGCCACAGCTTGCTAGGTGCTTGGGGAGTCCATAATGTTTGTCAGACAGTGCTCACAGGTGGGCCCTGTGACCAGGAGGTCATCCACATATTGTAGCGAGACTCCCTTCTGAAACTGCAGCTTTTCCGGTCCTTGCTTAGCGTCTCCCCGAAAATGGTGGGGGAGCTCTTGAACCCCTGGGGAAGGACTGTCCAACTGTACTGAGTCTTTTTAAAAAATTTATTGTCTAAAGTTTTACATATGTCTCTTTTTCCCCCCCTTGACACCCCTCCCCACACAGCCACTCCCACCCGGGCAAGCCCCCACCTGTACTGAGTCTTAGCCAGAGTCTCTGGGTCTTGCCATTCAAAGGCAAAAAGCGGCTACCAGCGCACAGAAGAGAGCATCTCTGAGGCCCAGGACCAGTACCCTCACTGTCTCTAGGTCTCCCAGGAATTAGAGTGTGAGGCCTGGGCACAGTAGGATGTATATCCTGAGTGACTTCATTTATAGCCCTCAGGTCCTGGACAAGCAGGTATTCCCGTGTGGGTTTCTTCACTGGCAATATAGGAGTGTTAGAGGGCTTGGTCGAATTAGACCAAATTTGAGAAAATTTTTGAATCATGGCCTCCTTTTTCAAGGGATACTGCTTCTTGGTGGGGGTAGGAGGGACCTTTGCCCGTGGTTTTAGTTTAATCCTGACTGGCAAAGCCCGTTGGCCCTTCTGGTTCCCCTTGAGCCCATACTGATGGCTGTACCGGGGCCTCTGTTTTAGCTGGGAATGGGCTTACCTTGATCTTGTATAAGAAACTGCCAGGCATGTTCCCACGGACCCAGTAGGTGTAGCTGTTGTTCCTCCGGGAGGAAAGCGATCTGAGCCCGCAGCTTAGAGAGGTAGTCTCATCCCGGGAGAGGGATGGACATAGAAATGGACGAGTTAGCTGGGCCTCGCCAGTCACACACTCTGGCTCCAAGGAGGGCCGCTGCCCCAGAGCTCCCGAGAGTCCCATCACCAGCTCTGTCTGGGACGAAGGTTTGGTTAAAGTGTGCGGGTGGTGCCCTAGCCGGTTTGGCTCAGTGGATAGAGCATCAGCCTGCAGACTGAAGGGTCCCGGGTTTGATTCTGGCCAAGGGCACATGCCTGGGTTGCGGGCTTGATCCCCAGTAGGGGACATGCAGGAGGCAGCCTATCAATGATTCTCATCATTGATGTTTCTATCTCTCTATCCCTCTCCCTTCCTCTCTAAAATCAATAAAAATATATTAAAGTGTGTGGGTGGTGGGACCGGCACCAGGTGTCAGACCAAACCTGGGTTCAGCAACCTCGGTGCTTGGGTTCTGGTTAGGAAAGAATTCAGAGCCAAGACCCAAACTGTAAGAGAACATTTACTGGGTAAATCACGGAGGTGGAAGTCATTCCCAGAAGAAATGGGCTGAGGCAACAAGTTATGGAGGCAGAGGAAGGGCTCTGGGAGCTCGGGAGTGAGGAAGCTGATGGTACGGTGCCTGGGCAGGGAGGGGGAGGGGAGGGGAAGGCAGGGGTGTGCTCCCAGGAGGGAGAGCCCACGGATCCTGTCGTAAGTGTTTTAAGGGTGTGATTTAGGGGCGGTCCCTAAAGTCTCAATAGACCAGTGGTTCTCAACCTGTGGGTCGCGACCCCTTTGGCGGTTGAACGACCCTTTCACAGGGGTCGCCTAAGACCATCGGAAAACACATATATAATTACATCTTGTTTTTGTGATTAATCACTATGCTGTAATGATGTTCAATTTGTAACAATGAAATTGGGGGTCACCACAACATAAGGAACTGTATTAAGGGCTGCGGCATTAGGAAGCCGTAGTTTGAGAACCCCTGCAATAGACTATCAGCAGCTTCCCAGGTGTGTCCTTTCAGGGTTGTGGTCTCCGATGGATGGGCTGGCCCGGGGCAGGGGGTCATTATTCCATGCAGCTGGTCCTGACGTCAGTGTGGCTGCTTTTGTTGCTTATCTGGGCCTGGAGCGCAAATACAACTCGAGGCCTTGATGTCTTTAGGGAGGAAAAGTCAGGGGTCCAAACCCTGAGGTCAGGGATAAGCTAGGGGAGGAACAGCCGCCCTGGGGCGAGGTCCCGCCCTACAATTGATTGGCAGGTGTTAGGCGCCTGGGGCTTTCCACCCTGGTGACCTGTACCTGGCCCATCTGTCCTTGCTCAGCTACTGTCTAACTGCCTACGATGAAAAGGGTGTTGACCCAGTTGGTGGCCCCGCTCCCCCACTGTTGATGTCACCGGAGGCTCCTGAGCCTCTGGGCCCTGGTCATCTTCAGTCCGCAGCGGAGCTGGCCTCCGGAAGCTCTTTGTCCTTTACTTTCCTCTCCCCATTACCTTCTCTCTTGGGGCGCTCGTGCTCCAGTGCCCGCCTTTCAGGATGCACACTGGTCAGGGGACGAGGGGCCTTCTTGTCCTTTCCTCCCTTTGGCCCCCTCTGCCTTTGGCTATTGGCTGGCTCTACAAAGACGGTGGCTGTTGTTGTTGTTTTTTAATTTCCCTCCTGTTGTAAGCAATATCAGCCAATTGCCAGGGATTCATTCCAAGTGTCCCATCCACCGCCTACAATTTCGTTCTAATGTCTGGAAACCTCTGGCCAATAAAAGTCCAATTTACCATGTGACTCTTTCCAGCCGCTCGAGAGTCTGTGCAGGGTATTCCCTGCGCCTGAAAAACGCGTGTTTGAAAGGCAGAGTCCTCATCCGCCCTCTGCTGACCTGCCTGCAGGCTGAGACTCCTTAGCTTGGGAACCAACCCCTGACCCCTCAACAGTGCGTCACTTACAATGTCCAAGCCAAGGCAGTCCCCCGTCAAGGGGTCCCAGTTGGGCTCGACTGGAGGACTAGCTTGGGCCGGGTCAACTGCATTTGGGTCCTTCTCATGGAGCCACTGTGTTCCGCCCCAGCTTTCCCAGACACTAACCTCTCTGTCCCCAGTTAGGAGGATCTAAAAATATATATTTTTATTGATTTCAGAGAGGAAGGGAGAGGAAGAGAGAGAGAGAAAGAAACATCAATGATGAGATTCATTGATTGGCTGCCTCCTGCACGCCCCCTACTGGGGATCGAGTGCACAACTTGGGCATGTGCCCTTGATCAGAACTGAACCCTGGACCCTTCAGTCTGCAGGCCGATGCTCTATCCACTGAGCCAAACCAGCCAGGGCTAGGAGGATTTTTAAGAGTGCCAGTTGGGCTTATGAGAGGTGAATATGGAAACAATCAAATCCGTTACCTTAGCAGGATCATCCTGTTAGGAGGGATTGGAATGTTCCCAATTTAGCAAATCCAGGGTGGAGAACGGAGTATGGGCCCAATAATATCCTGCTGGGTGCCCATTCTCAGTGGCTCCCACCGGTATATGGCGGAGAGGGAACTGCCCTGCTAGGGAAGTAGCTCTATCCCTTCTGAATTCAGTTCCCACCCCTGTTCTAGAGGGAGAGGGGTGACCATCTCAGGCTCATTTTCAGTGCCCAGTGGCCCAGGATAAGGAGGGAGCTCCCCAGATTCTGGAGCACTTGGAGGAGGCAGTCTCTTCCTCTTCCTGTCCCTCCCTCTCCTTCTCCTCCTGCTCTCTACCTTTTCTGTATTACAGGTACCACATCTTTTCTCTGAACCATCAACTCAGCCCCTTTCTTTTCTTTTCTTTTCAGTTAGAATTATGCAAAGACATAAAGGCTCCAACATACAGCACTCCCTCATTTCCCCAACCTCTGATAAAACAATTCTAACTAATACAGTATAGTAGTTTAAAGACCCATTTAATGGCCACCTTTCCCCAGAATCTATTCTAGAGCATATATTAGTATAGGCCAAGCAGTATTACACCATTTTCCTTTTTGCATTGGTGGATAAATGTAAATAGCCCAATCCCCCAAGATCTGTCCTAATGGAGTATCTTTTTGGATGGAGCCACTAGCACCCATTCTTAAACAACTTAAGCAAGATTACAGGCAGCCCTGGCTAGTTTTGCTCAGTGGGTAGAGCATCGGCCTGAGGACTGAGGGGTCCTAGGTTCGATTCCAGTCAAGGGCACATGCCGGGTTGCGGGCTCGATCCCCAGTGGGGGGCGTGCAGGAGGCATTTAGTTCCTGTAAGACTGAGGTTTGGACATCTGAGGGGTTTGCACATCACAGCCGTCACAGCGATCCCACTGGCAGTTCTGGTGGATCTTGCCTTTAACTTGAGGACCAAGACCTTTCGATACCGAGGTGGGACTGCAGCAGTGACATCCACCAGGCGAGGCTGTGCTGAGCGGCCATGTTTGGCAGCTGGCGTGGCTTTACCTTATTTAGATCCACGTCTCTCCCCTGTTCCTGGGCTTCCATTAGGTATTTAATAACACCCATGGTCAGCTCATTAGCTCAGCGGGGCCGAGCTCCTTGCTGCGTCTGCCTCATTTCTCCGCTGCCGAAGCTGCTGCCACCTCAGAAAATGTCAAGGGGGTTAATTTCTGATACGGTAAACGACACCAAAGATTTATGAAAAAAATTAGTAACACAAGAGAAACATGAGAAACAAGTTTTATTGGAAATATTCTAACACATTTTCTGAACAAGAATCAAAAATAAATAAATAGGGACATGGACGATATGAACATAAACATTTTTTACCTTGAAAACAAATAGTATACCTCCTTTCAGGTTTCATGAACAGTGAACATTTTCAACAAATAGTAAGCCACAGAAAGTATTTTGGTAAATTTTGAAAAGTGGAAATTCTAGAAGTCAGTCTCTGATCAAAATGCAATTCAACTTACAATAATATAAAGCACACCACTTAGAAACTGAAACACACAAATAGTATCTCAAATTACCCTTCAGACAATAAAAAACTATATAAAAATAATTTAAAAATAGGATATAGTCAAAGCTATCTGCAGAGGTAAAATTAACAGCAGTAAATGTTTTTAGTGTCAAAAATAAAAATGAATGCAAGTTGAGATTTTGAAGAAGAGTGTAAAAATGCCCCCCCAAAGGGAGGAAGGAAATATTTGAAACAGAAACAGGAAAAACAAACACCCAGACGCCTAATGGTAGGGAAGGCGTACGCTCCAGCCCGCAGACAGCAGTGCGCAGCCCGGCTCCACGTGAACCTGGTCCCCGGCTTGTGCCCTCGGTCCTCCCATCCTCACTGCTGGTCCTCTGCCCGGTGTTCTGTCTACTCCGAGGCTTCAGCTCCCTTCAGCTCCTTCCTCTACGTCAGCCCCACAGCGACACACACTGTGCATCTATGGTGGCACTGCATGCGCTCTACGATAAAGTCTTTCCGAGTGCGACTCCCTTCTACCAGATTTGAGGTCTTCACGACAGGAACTATGTCCTGATCATCTCGTATCCTCAGGGCCTGGGCTGTGGTGGGTCCTTAACAAACATTTGCTGAATGAAAGAATGAGTTGGATGGGCTCGAGCACTGATTCCTGAGTTGCATTTGGTCCCTAGTTGCTTCTGTCCCCACTGCCCAGCCACAGCTCCCAAGCCACTGCCATGAGGCCTGAAATGAATTATTCCAACACTAAGAAGATTGTGAAGTATCTGCCTAATGAGATACTTATGCAACCAGTAATGATTGTGTTGGCAATGTCAATAAAATACGAGAAAGTGGGGCTTTGATTTTTTTCTTGTTCCTCTTTTCTTTTTTAAACATTAAAAAATATATATTTTTATTAATTTCAGAGAAGAGGGGAGAGGGAGAGAGAGATAGAAACATCAATGATGAGAGGGAATCACTGATCGGCTGCCTCCTGCACGCCCCCCGCTGGGGACCAACCCACAACCCAGGCATGTGCCCTTGATCAGATTCGAACTAAGGACCCTTCAGTCCGCAGGCTGACGCTCTATCCACTGAGCCAAACTGGCTAGAAATCATCTTTCGATGGCCATCAGAACAGTCTTTCTAAAATTCAAATCAGACCCTGTCACTCCTACTCACAGTTGGAGCAATCAGGGAAGATCGCGGAGAAGGCGGCATTTGAACGGGGGGGCATAAAGGTAGAGAGGACTGCGGTCCCCCATAGTCAGGATTTGGCCTCACATTCCAGGATCCTTGTGATCTGGCCCCCACCGGCCTCTCTCCATTGCCAGCTACCACACCCCCAAGACCTTCAAACAGCGAACTCTCTCAGGGTTCCCAGTCTGGCCCCTCTCTCTTCTCACTACACACCCTCCCCGTACAGCATTTTATCCAGGACCATGCGTTCAACTCCTACATTTTCTTCTGGGCTGGACTTCTATCTCCAACTCTGGAAAGTTATATCAAATTGTCTACGTGACTTAGATGTCAAAGCTCTCAAACTGAACTGTCCAAACAGAACCCGTCCCGCTGACCCCTTACCCTGCTTGTCTTCCCAGGGCAGTAAACACCCCCCCCCCAGCCCCCAGCCCCCAGCCATCCCTGACTCCTCCCTCCCTCACCACTCACACAATCACTCCACCGCTAAGTCCTGCCACTTCTACTGCCGAAATTCCTTGAACATCCATTTCTTCCATCCTATGTGTCACAGCCCTAGTGTGAGCCACATCTCCCACCTGGCTGCTCCAGAGCCCCCTAATGGGTCTCCCTGCTTCTTGTCTGGGCCCCTACGATGCATTCTCACACAGCGCTCAGGGTGGTCTTACATGCCAAGTGAATCATGCCACTCCATTGAAGTTGGGATAAGATCCAGGGGCTCCCACTGGCCAAATCCGGAACAATTTGGGCACCAAAATAACTAAGGTTAATAGCTATAGAATCCTTGGAAAATAATAGAAATCCAACATCGATATATACGAATGTCCAGTGGAAGCAGTGCTGGAGTTGAAGTCATCATTTTGTAACTGTCATGACAGAGACTGATATGATTCAGGCCGGAATCATCAATAGATGTTAAATCTCATCTATCTGCTAATCTATGGAATAGGATATCTGCATGGTTGTAACATATCTCCCTGTTGCTTATCAGTCACAAGGGGAAGCTAGTAACTAACCATGGATTGGAGAAATCAGACAAAACTCACCAAGGAAGAGCAGATGGACATTGTGTGCCTCTGTGTCGCACTGAGGACACGATAACACTTGTGCAGACTCCCAGCAAGGAACGCACAACCATCTATAATAATAAAAGCTTCATATGCTGACTAGACGGGGGGCTGAGCCCCTTCCATGAATTTCGTGCATCGGGCCTCTAGTATCTAATAATGAAGAAACAGCAAACAAACCCAAAGTGAGGAACATTCTACTAAAGGGGAATAGTGCATTCTTCCACAATGTCAACGCCGTAAAAGACAGAGGCTAATTATTTCAGATTAAAGGAGACTAAAAAGCCCTAGCCAGTTTGCTCAGTGGATAGAGCATCTGCCTGTGGACTAAAGGGTCCCAGGTTTGATTCCGGCCAAGGCCACATGCCCGGGTTGCGGGCACTATTACCCCCCCCCCCCCAGTAGAGGGGATGCAGGAAACAGCCAATCAGTGGTTCTCTCTCATCATTAATGTTTTTCTCTCTCTCCCTTCCTTTCTGAAATCAATTAAAAAAAGAAAAAGAGACTAAAAAGAAATGGCATTTAATGCAGCACATCATTCTAGACTGGGTCCTAGACTGGAGAAAATGCTCTGTAAACGATATTGTTGAGACAATCGACAAAATGGGTGCTAAATCAGGTACGGTATTACATCAATGTTAAGCTTAATGAAGTGGTAACTATGGTACTGTGGTAGGAGATACACATGGTAAGTAGGGGTAAAAGAACATGATGTATGCGACTGGCTCTCAAATAGTTCACAATAAAAGTCACATGTATATACTATATAGAGAGAGCAAGTAATTTTAATAATTACAGTGAATCCTTGGTATTATTCACTGTTTGGTAGCTTTGAAATTATTTCCAAATTAAAAGTTAAACCAAAAAACCCAGGTTCCTTACCGTGGCCCACAGGCACCTGCCACCACCCCAGCCAGCCTGCCAGTCTTCGCGTGACCACATTCGGCCCCATCGACACAGGTTGGCTCTCCGTGTTCCCACCCCGAGGTCTGGCCCACCTACTGCTGCCTCGCGGGACTCTCTTCTGCCAGCTCCGGGCTCAGGGCTGGGGGAACTGTCACTTCCTCAAAATGGCCTTTGACCCCCAGCCTAACAGAGACCTATTCTCTCATCGCACCTAAACTCTTCCTCCATGATACTCAGCCCGGGGGTAAGAGCCGCATTTGGAAGGCTTGCTTAAAGGCTGTTTCTCTAGTAGCCGGAGAGCTCCCTGAAGCCAGGGCGCTTGTGAGTTTCCCTCAGGGATGTGTCCTCTGCTCTGTCCTGGACCTGGCACGCTGCCAGGCACTTAGCAGACCGCTAATTAAATGGTGATTCCACCTTCTAAGGTCACCCACAAACTGCCGGCAGGTCTCAGGGAACACGCCCGATAGATAGTCCACCTCTAACCCCAAGAACTGATGCCAGAGGCTTCATCTCCGAAGGCTGCGTGGATTCCCCACCACTACAACCAGCGTTTGGAATGAAGAGGCCAGCGGGAGGGGATGATGTTGGGGGAGGATGATGGGTTCAGTCGGGAGCCTGGAGTGAGAGGGGACGTGGGGAGGTAGTTGGCTGGGTCAGGCTGGTGCTCAGAGGGACAGCCTGGGTTAGAATGAGAGACGACCAGTAGCTGCAGCTGTCGCATAAAGAAGCCCTCGCAACAGGCCTGTGCAAAGAAAGAGAAGGGAGTCCAAGGATGGGGCCCAGAAGACCTGGACTTAAGGGCTCAGCGGAGAAAAACATCCGTGGAAGCAGAGAAACAGGGTCCAGGAAAAGCATGGCGATATCAGGAGAGAGAGAGTGGTCACAGGAAGCAAGAGAGGAGGCCGCGTGGGTGCTAAACCCCTCACATCTGTGTTTCCTTCTCCCCGTTCAGGCTCCGCATCTGGCTCCTGGTGAGCTGACGCAGCCCGGTAGGGGGCTAAGAGCTTGGAATCTACCTGAATCCTGACTCCACAACATAGAGGCTGAGTGACCGAGGGCGATGGGCTTACCTCCCGGACGCCAAGCCCTCGCCTGAGAAACAGCGGGTCCTGCTAGTATTCACTGTCCCGGCCGCTGTCAGGATTGCACGCGGTGTCTGGGAAGCCCTGTGATCCATGTCTGGCCTAGTCTTGGGATCAATGAGGCGCTGGTCCCGGCTAATGGGATTGTTTCCAAAGTTCAGCCAATAATAGGGCTTCAGACCGTAGTCAGTCTCCTCACCACCTTCCATTACGTGTTCCCTTCCTCTGTTCAATCCCTATTAAACAAACCTATCCCGGCAGGCTCTGTTGAACATGGTTCTTTCTCCAAGCCTGCTCCCGAAAATTGTTTTCCCCATCCTCCAGGTGTGCCCCAAGGCAGACGATGCCGGAGTTTGCCCACTTGATTGCAACTGAGCCCTGTTTACTAGGTAACCACGGTGACGCCTCCTCCCCAACCCAGTCACCCTCTCTGAACCTGAGCAAGCGTTCTCAGGCCGCTTCCCTGGGGGCTACAGTAACGTCTGCCAGTAGCTTCTGGCCGTCCGTTTCTGAAGGGAAGGGAAGTGTGTGGATAGCGTTTCACAGCGTAGAGAGCATTTTCACAACATAACCTCCCTTCCGTTCTCACAACCGCCCTTGAGGTAGGTACAGCAGGTAATAACGATACTGTCCCACATTTATCAAGCACTTACAATGTACCGTGCTCTTGTGGGGAGCTGCTACAGGGTTAAACCTCGGACTGACCTGCTGGCAAAGTCACAAACAAGTCCCAGCTTAGAGGGCACAGTCCTCTTAGCATAATTAGGCTTGACCTTATGACGCTCCCTAGATCTTACCTGGGAAGCTAATGGGCTGAGGGAAGTGCAACAAGAACAAAAACAAGTGAAACTCACAAGAACAGTGTAACTTTGGTAACCACTCCCTTGTTTACCTCTGACTATGAAATAAAGGCTCAGGTTGCTTCGGGATCTTTCTCTGTGGCCTCAGCCAGGCACAGGAAGATCCAGGGAGACTAAAGAGAGCTAGAGAGTTCTGAACGCCGTCTCCGTGTAAAACATTCTTCACCGCCTCCGTCCACACCTTTGGGAACCCCTGGCCCGCTGGGGCTGGACCCCGGCACTCTGAGCTTAGAATTTTCATATGAGATCTCATTTAAGCTCACCTAAATCCCACGAAATGGGATCAGCCAGTTTTCCCATTTTACAGAAGAGAAAAATGAGGCTCTGAGTGGTTAGACCTGGCCCCAAATCAAAGAGGTGGTAAGTAATGGATTCGAACCTCAGACTGTCTGACTCCAGAGCTGTACTTTTAACCTTCTCTGCTATTGACTCACAAAGCAAGTGTATTCTTTCCCAAGCACCATTCTGTCCATTAAGTCGAAGCCCCATGTCTCACACCAGGCGACGGCAGGACTGGGACCCATAACCGGCTCCTCTGGCTCTGAGCCCCCGAAACCACGAAGGCTGGCAATTATTTCGGTAGCAGACTCGCCTTGCCAATTCTGCTCAGACCAGAATAGCATTTATATGCAGGAAGTCCTTCCTGACATTTTCCGGACATTTTATGTTTTTCTGAATCCCAAGAACAATCAGTCAGGAAATTGGGAAAATAGGAAAAAGTATTATAATTTTCCTGTGAGAATTAATGCCTAAAAATAAACATAGAGGTATTCCTGGTTTGAAGGAATCTGTTAACATGAAGTAGAAGCAAGAGGAGAAACCCTAGCCCACGGAGTCCAAGGTTAAGGTAGACGATTCTGGAACTTGAAACAGGAGCAGATTGGAGAAAAGTGGTGACAGTCTAATGAGTCTCTTTTGTACTGTTGTGTATTTGTGGCCCTGTCTGCTGTTAACAGTGAGTCATTTTTTAAAAAAATATATTTTTGTTGATTTCAGAGAGGAAGGGAGAAGGAGAGAGAGATAGAAACATCGACGGGAGAAAATCATTGACCAGCTGCCTCCTGCACACCCCCACTGGGGATCCAGGCCGCAACCCAGGCACGTGCCCTGACCGGGAATTGAACCGTGACCTGCGGGTTCATAGGTCGATGCTCAACCACTGAGCCATGCCAGCTGGGCAACAGTGAGTCATTCTCACGAATAAATATTAATCCGTTTACATGCATAGGATATCATATGCAAATCCTATGACTGATCTTCCAAGAAATAGCAAGTTTTGGAAACAAGTCCTTAAATTGTTAATTTCAGCTCATGATTCTGTGTAGTACAGATAATCTTGTTGAAGATTTAAACATTTTGTTGTTTTAATGCTACCCAATAATGTTCTCTGGTATTTTCTGGTTTTAGAATATTTGCTATACCCTATAGTTCTTTGCAACTACTACTAAATGTGTATTTCTTATTTATAAAAAGTGTATAAACTTATGAAAATACAGGATAAGATAATTTCAGGAATTCTCAAGAATTCCAATCTTTTCATTACCAAATCTTGAAGATCAATATCTGTTGAGACGTTGGAAGCCTTAGCGCAGATGAACTTCCCAAGCAAGCCACCAGGAAGGCAACTGTGGCGAGGCCGTCCGCCTTGGCCTCCGGGAGGCTCCACACAGGAGCTGGTCCCAGCAGGACTTCCTTGGCCAACGTCCCCCAAGGCAGAGGACTGGGAAGAGGTCACCGCAAGGTTTCATGGACTGAGCCTGAAACTTCTATGGCATCTCAAGTTGCATCTCGATCATTGGTGCAAATGTTAACTTTCATTCCAGGAAGTACCTGCTCACTTTTCTATAGCCTGGGCTGATGTGGCATATACCCTGGGCTGGTGTGGCATATAGCCTGGGCTGGTGTGGCATATACCCTGGGCTGGTGTGGCATACAGCCTGGGCTGGTGTGGCATACAGGCTGGGCTGGTGTGGCATATAACCTGGGCTGGTGTGGCATATAACCTGGGCTGATGTGGAATATACCCTGGGCTGGCGTGGCATATAGCCTGGGCTGGTGTGGCATACAGCCTGGGCTGGTGTGGCATACAGCCTGGGCTGGTGTGGCATATAGCCTGGGCTGGCGTGGCATATAGCCTGGGCTGGTGTGGCATATACCCTGGGCTGGCGTGGCATATAGCCTGGGCTGGTGTGGCATATAACCTGGGCTGATGTGGAATATACCCTGGGCCGGTGTGGCATATAACCTGGGCTGATGTGGAATATACCCTGGGCTGGTGTGGCATATAGCCTGGGCTGGTGTGGCATACAGCCTGGGCTGGTGTGGCATACAGCCTGGGCTGGTGTGGCATACAGCCTGGGCTGGTGTGGCTCAGTTGGTTGAGCATCCACCCATGTGCCAAGATGTCCCGGGTTGGATTCCTGGTCGGGGCACATGCCCTGGTTGTGGGCTTTATCCCCACTAGGGAGCATGCAGGAGGCAGCCAATCATTGTTTCTCTCTCTCCCTCTCCCCTCCTCTCTCTCTAAAAAGTCAGTAAAAACATTTTTAAAAAGTTTTGTATAATTGCTACAAGAAAAACGGATGTTCCATAAACGGATGCCTGTCAGACCTGCACCAGGAGGCTGTGGAGTCGGGGCAGGCCTGGTGTGAACGCAGCTGGTCCTGCCGACGCTGGTGGAGTGGCTTCAGGCAGGTCCCTTCACTTCTGAGACTCAGTTCCTCCGTCTGTAAAGTGCTGATGGCGAGGAGACCAGTGTCACAGGGATGTGGTGAGGATGAAAGGATCATTCCCACAGGTCACCACCCGCACAGGGTAAGCCCTGAATACACGGAGACGTTACTTCCTGGTATGACAGGCCCAGCGGTGGCGCGGGCAACAGGAAGGGTGAGAGCCCTTGCAATCACTCAGGGGACCATCTGCTGGGCCTTCTCCAGTGGGGACCCTCCTGCCCCTGAAGCCTCCGTGCCTCCGGCTCAGGCTGGGGTCCCGCAACGCCAGGAGGCCCGGCAGGCGCCCTGGCGAAAGGCCTCTTGCCCGCGTGGATTTGCAGGGGCCTGGCGAGGTTGGCACCGAGTGGGAGCTCTTGCTGCTCTTCCTCTGGCGATGGAGGTAACCCCGCTCGCAAGCCTAGCGCCATGGACCTTTGGGGAGCTGTGTGCTAGGGGCTGGGGTGGGGTGCAGGGCGGGAGCCTCTGCGGATTTGGCCACAGCCCTGAGGCTTGGGGGTGGCGGGAGGCCCGTGGAGCCTGGGTGCGGGCGCTGCCTCCGCCCCTGGATGGGGAAGGTGCTGGGCCCTCTGCTCACAGCTGAGAGCCCTGGGCCGAGGAGGAGGGCCTGCAGCCCAGCGTCCACCCCGCACTCCATCCGGCGTGGCCAGGGCCGCTGGCTGTGAGGGGTCCTCAGGCGCTGGATGTGGTCTGAGTTGTGCTCGAAGCCCTCCCCACATTTGGGGTGCTGGCGGCCCGCTCACTGTGCAAGGGCAGGTGGCGAGCAAGATAGGAGCTGTGACCGTAGGTCCGGGCAGGCCAGGCCGACGGCCCCCATGTTCCCACGGTGTCTCCCCAGGAAACCCTCCACCCTCAGGGCCGGGTGGTGGCTCCATCTCGGGGTGGCCGAGGGAAGCCTGCGGGCCTAGCCTTGCCTGGGGAGCCAGCTCACCTTCCCTTCCCCTGCGGGGTAGTCCGGGCTGCCCTCGGGGCCTTGCTGCCTCCCCGGGGAGCTGTGGGGTCCGGTGGCAACGCGGACAGGGGCCGGGTGCTCTCCACGTCACTCGCGGTCCCGGGTCCTGTGGGGAGAAGAAGCTGCAGTGCTTTCTCTCCTCGCCTCCCGAGGCTGGGAGACCCTGCCTGGGAGTCCGAAACGGGCCACCTGCTGGGAGTCTGCAGGGGACAGAGCTCTGCATGTCTGACAGCAGCGGAGGCGAGGCAGGCCTTGCGGGAGCCCAGTTTCTGAAATTTGACAGGTGTCATCCCAGAACCAGCTCAAACTGGTCCTATCCCGTTTCTAACAAGATACTGAGTAGCTTTTCAGAGAGGACAGACTAAACTTGCCAGTCATGCAGCTCAAGCCGGCCCAGAGGAGAGACTTGGACCTCCAATTACACCCAGAACAGAAGTCCCCCCCGGAACCAAGGGGCCAGGACATAACACCAGCTCAGGCTATATGCCACACCAGCCCAGGAAGATGGGTGCTGCTGAAGCCCCGCCCTCATCTGACCCCAAATGATCAAATACAAACGCCCTGAGCTTCCCCAACCAGCCTGCTCCCCTCACCCCCTAACACTCCCCTACCCTGGAGTGAGGGAGCCACACCTGAGCCTGGCCTCCTGTCTCCTTGCAGGTTGACTTACAATAAAAGCTTTTTCTTTTCTCAAAAACCGGTGCCATAGTATCGGCTCCTCTGTGCACCAGGCAGCGGGCCCGGCTTAAATGCTGGTGACTGCAGAGGGGTTTGGGTCTGCCCTTGTGACCGCTGCCCGAGGCGCTGCAGCCGCTGGTAGGGCAGGGCCTTGAAACTGACCCTGCTCACTGCCTGACCCATGGTCCCGAGGCTCAGCCGCTGGGTTCCTACTTCTCCACGGCAGCGCCCCAGGTGTCACCTTCACTTTTGAGAAAAGAAACAGCCTGGGGAACCGACATCTTTCACGTGCACACGCGCCTGAATTGTCCAAGGAAATCTCTCGAGGGTTGTGGGCGAGTCCCACCCCCAGAGACCTGGGCTAGAGTTCCCAGGAGTGGGACGGGGGTGGGGGTGGGTTGGGGGGGTTGCGTCCCACCCAGGGAGACCATCTGAGGAAAGTTACAGCTGCCGAGGTCCTCAAAGGGCAGGTTTGCGTCTGAAACATCGGGTGCAAGTCCAGGGTCATGGATTTCTGTCTAGAAGAGGACTCAGTGTACCCTCCAGCATGTCTGCTGGCCTTGTGCGGCGTGAGCTGTCTTTTAAATCAAATGCTCTGCAATTTGCTACTCGTCAGCAAGCCCTGAGGGAGCTGCTGCAGCAGTTGGCAGGCCTGGCTCCGGGTCGCTGTTCATTTCATTTTGACCGAACACTTGCCTGATACTGACCAGAGGTCAGCTCTCCCCACCCCGAGCGGATAAAAGGTGCCTGGAGCTGGCAAGGACAAGTCCCGGTTGTCAGTTCACCCTGTGGAGGGGTCACACTAGGGTCTGAAGCACTGTAGCAAGTCCAGGCGCTGGAGCCCATGGTAGGACTTCCCGGTCCAGGTGTGAGTGTGCTTGCTCCTCCCACAACCACATCAAAATTACACACCAACTACAGGACCACCACCCTCGAGAACCACCTGAAGACCGGCTGCACAAACGTCCTGTAACGAAAGGTACACGGAAAAAGCCACGTGAAGACTGGTAGGAGGGGCCGGGATGAGGAACGGGCACGCCCCCCACCCCTGTAGGTGGGTGAAGAATCGGAAGGGACATCCCAGTGGCAGAGGTACCCCCCGAGGAGTGAGGGGTCCCAGTCACACCCTGGGCTCCTCAGTCCGGGGCTTCAGAGCCAGGAAGAGCCGTCCCCATAACTTCTGGCTGAAAATTAGTAGGGCTTGTAGCTTAGTGAGATGGAGGCCTGCTGAAGTCCCAGTTGTCCTCTTAAAGGGCCTGCACATGGATTTGCTCACTGATGGACTCGCTCGCTTTGTGCTCCAGTACTGGGGCGGCAGCTTGAAAAGCACCAGGGATAGCCCTAGCTGGTGTTGCTCAGTGGATAGAGCGTCGGCCTGTGGATTGAAGGGTCCCAGGTTCGATTCCGGTCAAGGGCACATGCCCGGGTTGCGGGCTCCATCCCCAGTAGGGGGGCGTGCAGGAGGCAGCCGATCAATGATTCTCATCATTGATGTTTCTTTCTCTCTCTCCCTCTCCTTTCCTCTCTGAAATCAATAAAAATATATTAAAAAAGAAAAGAAAAGCACCAGGGATATACAGGGAGGAACTGAATGGTCTGGCTCTGCAGTGAGGGCTACAGGGGCAGCATCTTCCCAATTCCGTTCCTTTGTGGAGCCACACACACAGTCTGCAGGCACAGGTGGCTGCCAATCTGAATCTCCACCTGTCCATTCGCTCCACCCCAATGATTCCCTGAGACCCTGCCCCACCCAACTGCCTGGCCTACCCAAATGCTTCCAGGAGCTTTTCCATGCAAGCACCCTGTCTTGACTCCTGCTGCAGACTTTCCTAAAATGTCTTACAGGTTCACAAACCCCAAACAATCAGCATCTGGCCTCAGGTGCCCTGTACACCTTGTAAGCCGCCCGAAGCTCAGCACCAATGGCCGCTGACCTCAGTTTACAGCTTAGTCTCTCCCAGGCACCACCAAGCCCAATGCAAACAGCAACCAACTGCAGGTCACGTTGTAGCTTATACCACGAGGCCTCGGCTCAGGTGCAGGCAGCAGCTGACCTTGGCCTGAAACAAAGCCCTTCCCCAGAGGCCCCCAAAATCCACACACCAGTGGCCAGCTTCAGACCACACCCGAGCACCACCCAACCACCCTCACAAATGACACACCCAAAAGGTGGTCTTGCAAAGCACCCAGGCCCTGCTGAAGTGAATCCTTTATTAGCTGGTGTGGCTCAGTGGATAGAATGTTGGCTTGCGGACCAAAGGGTCCTGGGTTCGATTCCGGTCAAGGGTACGTACCTTGGTTGCAGGCTTCTCGGGCCCCGGCCCTGGTCAGAGGCAACCAATCGATGTGTTTCTCTCACATCAATGTTTCTCTCTGTCTTTCCTTCTCTCTTCCACTCTCCCTAAAAGTCAATGGAAAAATATCCTCCGGTGAGGATTAACAACAACAACAACAACAAACACACAACATGAATCCACTCTGGCCAATGTTGGTCAATGGTTAGAGCGTTGGCCAGCACACCAAAGGGTCTTGGGTTCAATTCCAGTCAAGGGCACGTACTTCAGTTGCAGGCTCCTCCCTGGCCTGGGCCCTGGCCAGGGCGCGTGCAGGAGGCAACCAATCGATGTGTTTCTCTCACATCGATGTTTCTCTCTGTCTTTGCCTCTCTCTTCCACTCTCTATATAATAAAAGGCTAATATGCAAATTGTCCCCTTGGGAGTTGAACTGCTCTATATGACATGCGCTGACCCACAACGGAGGTATGAGCTCTTAACCCAGAATCCAACCCATGGCCCTTCGGTTCGAGGGCCCACGCTCTAACCACGGAGACACTGACCAGAGCAAAGTGCTTTTTACTTCCTGCTCACCAGGCCCCATATGTTGTCATATAGTGGCCAGTGTGATACTTGGTGGAATGTTAGATGCCAGCTGAGAGGAAACCGCTCTGGTGGCCCCAGCGCATTGGTGGGAAGGAAAAGCCAGCGTCCGCGCAGCAGGGGAAGGTACCAAATCTGGGACAACAGCTGCGGCTGGAACCAGCACCTGACTGAGTTCAGGAAGCTCCACAGTCCTTCTCCCCTGACTTCTGCACAGGCCGAACCAGTGGGTTAAACGGATATGTGAGCCCTGGCCCAGTGGCTCAGCTGGTTGGAGCATCGTCCCATACACCAAGAGGTTGTGGGTTCGATTTCCAATCACGACATATACCAAGGATGCAGTTCTATCCCCAGTAAGGGTGCATAAGGAAAGCAACTGATCGATATTTCTCTCTCACATCGATGTTTCTCCATTTCTCTCTCTCTCTCTCTCTCTCTCTCTCTCAAAAATAATAATAATAAAAACATATCCTCAGGCGAGGGTTAAAAAATTTAAAAAATGATGTGTGACTAGGTCTCACTACTCCTGCTTTTTTCAGTTCTTTGAAGGCAGCACACGTCTGTGCTTCTCCCAGGACTGTGTGTTTTTTACTGGTTTGCGGCTTTGCAGGGAGGAGGAAGTTCTAGGGGCCGGCACTGAGCCCTGCCCGCCGCATCGGCCCCCAATCTATGCGCCAGAGAGCAGAGTGGATTCTGCCACGATGCCAGTTTTCAACTTACTGCCTCTCAGCTCCAGTCACCCTCCAGTATCCGCTGAGATAACTGAACTGCTAGTATTCACGCATTTCTCCCTGCGCTGAGCATGAGGTTGGGCTCTGTCGGTAGAGGGCGCTGAAGGGACACGGAAAGAGGAAGGGGGTTCTGGTCTTAAAGATTTTTTTTCTTTTTCTTACTGCAGTTTTGCAAGGGCACGTGTATGTGGGCACATCCAGCGGTCCTCTGCCTTAGCTGTGTGTCCAGAGTAAGGAGGCCTTTGGGGAGCTCTGAGCCCCAGCTTGCGACCACCTTGCCGCATCCTCCTACCCGCAGGTGAACGCCGCAGACTCCAGAACACAGGCTGCCATTGCAATGAGTAGCCTCCTGGGGGCGCCAGGACTCCTTTTGCACGCTTGCCCACCTGTCTGGCCTCCCATGCAGTGTCCTCCAGCCCGGATCTCCTGCGGAACACGCCGCCTCCAGCACCTGACTTTGGCAGCAGTCTGGTTTTCTCCGTCGCTGTGCGCTTACAGAGGACGCTGTCTCTCATGGTGACAGCGCTTGGTTCCTGCCCCGGCGGGGCTTTCCCTGCCCGGGGCTCTCGCGGAGCACGCATGCTCTAGCGCAGTGGTTCTCAGCCTCGGCTGCACATTAGAATCACCTGGGAATCTTTTTAAAATCCTGATTTCTGGGCCTCATCCTCCGGAAATTCTGTTTCTTTGTTACTAATGTTGTGGCTGAACCCCATAACAAAGAAACAGAATTTCCGGAGGGTGAGGCCCAGAAATCAGGATTTTACAAAGATTCCCAGGTGATTCTAATGTGCAGCCAAGGTTGAGAACCACTGCTCTAGCGCTTGCCTCCTGAAGGAGCGGAAGGGAAGCTCCTAATTCTTTGCAGTTACCCGAGACAGAAGATGAGGCCTGATGGGCCGAATGGGGGTTCCCCCTTTGGCTCCAAAAGATAACATTTCGATCTCCCATGAGGATCCCCAGGCTACTCTGAATATAGAAGGACAGAAACTAGAATTTCTGCTCGATACTGTAGCCATGTACTGTGTTCCTTCCGTCCAGAAGGGCCCCACTCCAAGAGGGAATGTGCTATTAAAGGGGTGTCAAGAAAGCCAGACACAAAGAAATGCTTTGAGCCTCTGACGTGTGAAAAAGGATCAAAACAGCTGCCACGCGCTTTCCTCTATGTACCTGAGCGTCCGGTTCCCCTCTTAGGAAGGGACCTACTAAGTAAGTTGGGGGCTGCGATATATTTAAATAAAGAAAAAGGTGAAGTACTGATTCCCAAGGATAAAGGAATAAATGCCATGGCCATTCTCCACCAGGCCCTGAAAGGCCAGGAACCTGCACCCACAGAAATTCTTGACCAGGTTAACCCGGCTGTTTAGGCACAAGGAAAAGTACGACTTCTTCAGGAGGACAAAGTATGACCAAACAAGCAGGCCACTGGCCCGGGGTTAGACAATACCCCTTGAAACCTGAGGCTGGCGTCCATCCTAGAAGCACTTCTCAAACGGGGCAGCCTTGTCGCCACCTGGAGCACTCCCGTCCTTGCCATGGAGAGCCTGGGGGAGGGGGAATGCAGACTGTACAAGACTTAATGGCCGTGGATGAAGCAGCACAGGATGCACACACTGCTGTCCTCACCTCCACCCTGCTGGCCAGTCTCCCAGGATCTAGCAAATAGCACACAATTCTAGAATGAAAGGATGCTTTCTGTTATACTCCCTTGGATCATGACTCCCAGAAGATTTTTGTCTTTGAATGAGAAGATCCTGACACCCATCAGAAATCCCAGTATCGCTGGGCTGTTTTACTGCAAATTTTCAAAAAATCTCCAACCCTTTTTGGGGAATCCCATGCAAAAGACTTGAGGGACCTCCAACTTGGAAATGGGGCTGTTCTACAATATGTAGATAACATCTAATTGCCAGCCCTGATAAAGAACTTCCAACAGAAATACTCTTCTGACCCTAAACCATCTAGCAAAAAAGAGATACCAAGTGCCCCAGAAAGAGGCCCAGATATTCAAACCAGAAGTTAGGTTCCTGGGCCTTCTTATTTCCCGTGACCAAGA
This sequence comes from Myotis lucifugus, assembly GCF_000147115.1. NCBI lineage: Eukaryota > Metazoa > Chordata > Mammalia > Chiroptera > Vespertilionidae > Myotis > Myotis lucifugus. The sequence continues at coordinate 506,380 of NW_005871534.1, forward strand.
AGCCTACGTGCGGAGTGCAGTAACAGCCAGTCCAGCTCTGCCAGGGGACCAGGCTGCGGAATGACAGACTTCTATTGGACCTGGATCCCTCTATAGAGCAAGAGCAGAACAGACTTTTTGAACAATAAGGACTCTGTCTGGACACTGATTTGAGTGGGACCCCTGCCCACTGTGGGCTATAAAACTCAGAGCTCCAATTATTCGATGCTTGAGCTTGGCTATACCACGGGTCAGGCTCAGAGCCCTGCTGACAGGGGGAAGGGTACGCAACAAGAACAGGACCATAGCCTGGCCGGTGTGGCTCAGTGGTTGAGGGTTGACCTACGAACCAGGAGGTCATGGTTCCATTCCCGGTCAGGGCACATGCCCAGTAGGGGTCATGCAGGAGGCAGCTGATCAATGATTCTCTCTCTCCCTCTCCCTTCCTCTCTGAAATCAATAAAAAATATATTTTTTAGTATTTTTTAAAGAATAGGACCACAGTTGTTTGATTATTCACCTTATTAACTATAGAGGAGGGGTTTTCTTACAGGCCCTGGGGAACTGGCGGACGTGTTGCAAGGAGAAAAATGGCTGTAAAAAGATAACAGATGCCCCTGAGCCTGGATGGGTCCATTACTCAGAAAAGAAAACATATGTTGAGAACAAACCAAGGACAGGACATGCTTTGATTTGGTTGCTGTGCCTGGACCCTGACCCCCTCCAGGAGTTTGCCTCAGGAATGCTGACCATTCTCCAGTCCCAGGAACAGACAGAGCTGTTCTGAACATCACAGAAAGTTAACTACCTTGTTATCAGACTTCAAGATCCTAGAAGGAGACAAACAGACCACGGACCTGCAGCCCTTAGCCTGCCCCTGCCCCTGCATGCAGCCTTTCTTCTTAACCACATGCGATCAGTCGGCTAGTAGAGGAGGTGAGAGCAGAATTTCCAGGATGACCTGCTGCTCTCTCCATCCTGCCAGCGTCACTGGACTAAACGCTCAGGTATGACTCATGCCTGTCTCTGTTTAATTTGGCTCACGTAGTGACAAGTGGCCCAGACCCATTTCGTGTCCAGTGTCACTGCCAGATTTGCAATCCACCCCGAAGGGTGGACCACTGGGCACTTGAGGCCAACGCCCGCCTCTCCAGCTGCGGACACTGCCAGTGACTGGGACTTCACCCCGACACGCGCGCTGCTTGCTTCTTTCGCATAAGCTGCCCCTCTCTGCGTGTAACCTGCGTGTAACCCTACTGGCTGGTTGGGGAGGGCTCCCTAACAAACCTGTGGGAAGACACAAGTGTGTGTGAGCGACTCCTTTGCGGGATGCTCCCCGGCTCGACAACCCTCATTTGGGTTTTATAGCCAAGGTAAGTGGAAAGGAGCAGAGAGTGCCCCCTTGGGGTGGGGCAAAGAGTGGCAGGATGCTTTTGAAAAACGTAAGGTGAGCCCTGGCCAGTTTGGCTCCATTGGCTGAGGGTCATCCGTGCACCTAGAGGTCACGGGTTCAATTCCGGAGCAGGGCAAATGCCGGGGTTGCAGGCTCCATCCCCAGTGGGGGCGTGCAGGAGGCAGCCAATCGATGTTTCTCTCTCCCTTCTTGTCTCTAAAACCAATGAAAACATTTTTTTTAAGTGAGGCAAAACTACAAGAAGCTCCTGCCCTGGCTTATCTGATTTGAAGGAGCCTTTGAATTGTCTGTGTCTGAGACTCAAGGAATTGCCCTAGGGATCCTAACTCAAATGCTGAGCCTGTAAGACTTGTGAGGGACTATTTTCTAAACAACTCGACCCTGGCACAAGGGTGGCGGCCCTGCCTGAGGGCAGTGGCTGCAACTTGCATGTTAATATTTGAAGCAGAGCCGAAACCGGTTTGGCTCAGTGGATAGAGCGTCGGCCTGCGGACTGAAAGGTCCCAGGTTCGATTCCGGTCAAGGGCATGTACCTGGGTTGCGGGCACATCCCCAGTGGGGGGTGTGCAGGAGGCAGCTGATGGATGTTTCTCTCTCATCGATGTTTCTAACTCTCTATCTCTCTCCCTTCCTCTCTGTAAAAAAATCAATAAAATATATTTTTAAAAAAAATATTTGAAGCAGAAAGATTAACAATGAGACAGCAGCTGACTATATCGACCTCCCACCAGGCAGTCACCATCCTTGGCTAACAAAATAATTCAATGCCAGGCCATGTTGTTGGATAATCCTAATGTCACTATAAAAAGTTGTCACACCCTCAAACCTGCCACTTGATTGCCAACCTTCTTAGGGTTAGAGATCATAACGGTATTGAAATAATTGAGCAAGTGTATACTAGTAGGAAAGACCTTTAAAAGTGAGCCGTTAGCCAACTCAGAAGAAATACCGTTTACTGGCGGGAGTAGCTTTATATTATCCAATCAGGAAAGGAGCCCAGTGGAGTTAGGAGGGCAGGACTGCAGTGGTGTCCTCGTTCGACACCAATGAAGCAGGAGCTCCTCCCGTGGGACGTCTTCTCAAAAAGCTGAACTCACAGCTGACCTGAGCCTGGGATTAGGCGAAAACAAAACCCTGACTGTATGTACGGACCCTAAACATGCACGCCCTCCATTCCATGCCCATGGGACTATTTGGCAGGAATGGGGATTGCTGACCGCGGGAAATAAGGAGATAAAATGTGGACCCTCGATCCTAAGCTTATTAGAGACCACCGCAAAACCTAACGAAATTGCAGCGGCACACAGCAGGGCTGCTAGAGAGAGTACTCAGAGGCGGTAAAAAGGAATAGCCTTGCGGATGCCACAGCAGAAAGAGCAGCTCTGAACAAAATGGTCACGTGGCTGGCCCTCCTTCCCAGCGTGACTAAACCAATCCACTCCTTATACAGCAAAAATGGCCTCAAAATTGCCCAGGAAAGGGGCTTTAAGGAGACTCCTGTGTCTAAGGGGTGGGTGATAAATGAACATAAAAAAGATATTGTTCCTCACCCTGGTCGGTTTGGCTCAGTGGTTAGAGCATCGGACTGAGGACCAAAGTGTCTCGGGTTTGATTCCTGGTTAAGGGCATGATCCTGGGTTGCAGGTTTGCTCCCTGGCCCCATTCGGGTGCACACAGGAGGCAACTGGTTGACGTGACTCTCTCACATCAATGTCTCTCTCTCTCTCTCACATCGATGTTTCTCTCTCTCTCTCCCCCCTGCCCTCCCTCCCTTCCATTCTCTGAAAAATCAATGGAAAAATATCCTTAGGTGAGAATTTTAAAAAAATCCTCTCTATATAAAAGCCTAAGCGACCTTTATGCACTGATGCGCACTGACCAATGCAAGAGCTGCCCCCTGGTGGTCAGTGTGCTCCCACAGCCAACCTCTCCCGGCCAACCAACCTCCCGCAGTCCTTCCCCTCCCCCCCCACCCTCAGCCAGCCCCAATTGGCCCTGATCGCAGGCCAGGCTGAAGGACCCCACCTGTGCAGGAATTCGTGCACCGAGCCTCTAGAGTGTGTGTGTGTGTGTGTGTGTGTGTGTGTGTGTGTGTAGTTCCTCAAGGGCTAGGTTGGAAAAGAGTAAAAGAAGCTCAGGATTCCACATGTTATGAAAAGTAAACATCGTATGAATGGTTGGTTAGGGTAGAGAAGACTCATGAGAAGAATCCTCATAGACTCATGCAGACACTAGACCTCCAGTCCCACTTTCCAGGCAGGCAGGCCAGGCCTGGAATGTTCCTGGAGAAGACTGGCAGGTAGGCTACAGTGATGCCCTCTGCTCCTGGACGATCCAAATACGTATTCGCGTGAGTAGGTAACTTTACTGAAGCGTCCCGCGCAGAACCGGAAGGAGCAGTGAAGTGTAAAGGCACGGCTTAAGGACATGCCTAAACCTGGACTCCCCACGGCCTTTCAAAGTGACGATGGGCCAGCTTTCCCAGCGGCTGTAACGCCGGGAGTCGCGTAGGCGCTCCAAGGTAGCTGGGCCTTACAGTTTCCGTGGAGACCACAGTTCTCAGGAAAAACAGAACGATGGAATCGATGCTCATAAAGAACCTGGCCAACCTGTGCCAGGAAACCCACGAGCCCTGGCTTAGGTGACAACCAACTGCCCTGGCCCGGCTCAGGGCAGGCCTAAAGGGATGCTTCAGTCAGTCTTTTGAATTAAGGTAAGGCAGGCCCTTTCTGTACTCCTCCCAAATGTTAGAATGCCCAGACCCATTTATAGAACAGGCTGTTAAACATATTATCCAATTAGGAAACGTAACGGAAAATGTAAATAAATATGCTAATCTGATTTTACCCACACCAGATACCAAACTACACCCATTCCATCCAGGGAACCGGGTATATTTAAAAACCTGGAATCCTGCAAGATCAACTGAACCTAATATGGACAGATCCGCATTTGGTGTTATTCACAACTCCATTCTTCTCTTCACCAAGATAAATCTTCCTGGATACGTTCCTCTCAAGGGAAGCCATCCATACCCCTAGTGAGAACACGGACCCAGAGCCACAGCACTCCTGCGAGCCAGGCTGACCTCAAGCTGCTCTTCAAAAGAAAAGTGATGTTCAGGAGTACATTCCTATCCTCAGGAATCCCAGAACCCAGGGGACTCCAAGACTTTCATGAATTAGGAAGCCAGAGAATTTCACTCCTCTAACTTAAAGACATATTCCGTCCATGTTAAGCTGAAAGCAATTACAGAAGTATGACCCTGGTCTCCATTCCCTCAAGAGTGAGGACTGAGCTTTGGCCAGAGAGCTCAGCACTGTCCCCATACACCAAGGTTGTGGGGTCAGGGCACATATAAGAACCAACCAATTAATGCATAACTAAGTGAAGCAACAAGTCTCTCTCTCTCTCTCTCTCTCTCTCTCTCTCTCTCTCTCTCCTTCACACACACATAAATAAAAAAAAGATTTTAAAAAGAATAACAACTGAAGAATCTCAAGGGGTCATTGTTAGATAATAGGACAAGGGTCTCAAGGTCTTACTAAATGCTATTCTTTTTTTAAAAAAATATATTTTATTGATTTTTTTACAGAGAGGAAGGGAGAGAGATAGAGAGTTAGAAACATCGATGAGAGAGAAACATCGATCAGCTGCCTCCTGCACATCTCCTACTGGGGATGTGCCCGCAACCCAGGTACATGCCCTTGACCGGAATCAAACCTGGGACCGTTCAGTCTGCAGGCCGATGCTCTATCCACTGAGCCAAACCGGTTTCGGCATGCTATTCTTACTACACCTTAAAATGTAGCTGCAGCCAGATGAGCTTGACACAAACTGCCTGAACCCAACAGATGCAAAGAAGAAATCCACATGTAATTAACCAAACCCAGAAAAGTTTGGCCAACTCCAAGGAGAAATCAACATGCAATTAATCAAATAGTCTCTATTCGCAATGGCTAAGCTTCCCTCTGAGGAGGCAGAGCTTTGGATGCGAATCCCATTTCCTTTACTCACTGCACGTAAATAAAACTACCTAATGACAACCTCATCTCATTCTTGAATAGACACCCAGGCGGCAAACCCCGTGGTAACTGTGTTGCTTCACACAGCAGAAGGCACTTTGCAGGTGTGATTAAGTTAAAGACCTCGAGGTGGGAAATTACCCTGGGTTGTCCAGCAGTCCGTGCAATCACCGGAGTCTGTAAAATTGGAGAACCTTTCCTGGTTATGGTCAGAGGGAGATGTGGCTGTGGAAGGCTGGTCAGAAAGATAGACGCTGCTGCTCTGAGTTTAGGGGCCAGGGGGCAGAGCCAAGGAATGTGGAAGCCTCTGAAAGCTGGGAAGACAAGGAAATGGGCTCTCCCCTAGAGCCTCAGAAGACACAGGCCGTCCACACCTCGATTTCAGCCCAATGAGACCCCTGTCCAACTTTGGCCTATAAAATTGTAAGATAATAAATCTGTGTTGTTGTAAGCCACTAAATCGGTGGTGATTTCGTTACAATAGAATACTAATGCAACAAAAAAAGATTGTAAACATTTGCCCTATGACCTCTGCTTCAAATTCTTTCTCTTCTCAGTTTCACTTTTAAACTATAGTCTCGTCACTGGAAGAGAATAATTGGAATGAGAACTAAGCTTGAAGATAAGGAACCAAAGTTGTAGTTCAGATTTGTACCAACTTGCTATGTGACTCAGAGCCTATTGCATTCCCTCTCTGAGCCTGTAACTAATTATTTTAATTGACAGTTTAATTGAACAAAATATTTAGCTAGGCATTCATTGTTCAGGGGTGTAATCCTTCCCCAATCACAAAATCTATTTATACAAAAATTTTAAATATGGATATTTATTCTTTCTGTTCAACTTTTATTTTTTTAAAATATATATTTTATTGATTTTTCACAGAGAGGAAGGGAGAGGGACAGAGAGTTAGAAACATCGATGAGAGAGAAACATCTATCAGCTGCCTCCTGCACACCCCAACTGGGGATGTTCCCGCAACCAAGGTACATGCCCTTGGCCGGAATCGAACCTGGGACCCTTTAGTCTGCAGGCCAAAGCTCTATCCACTGAGCCACACCGGCTAGGGCTCTTTCTGTTCAACTTTTAGGTAACTGAGAATTTCAGACCCAGTATATACAAATTCCAAGTCATTCCTTGTCACGACCTTGGTGCTTGGAGCTATAAAACTAAAAAGGCAGCAAATATCCCATAGAACAATATCTCTCTGTGCCAAAATAACCCAAGAAAAAAATGAATCCTAAACGTTTCAAGAAAATAAGGAAGGGTGTGTAGAATCCCCATTACTAGAGGAAGTGCTTATAAATTATTTAAAATGTCACGTATTGCCCATTCAATGACTTGCAGTAACAGGAATAACATTTATAGGCTTTTTCACAGGGTTACATACCCATCTAGTTGCTGAGCGCTCATGGTGGAGTCCCACAGACACCTGGACGCCGGTCATACCTTTGAGACCCACGGAAGTCAGGGAGTCCCTGGAATGTCCTGTTCCTTAAAAGTGGCACATTCCCTCCCAGCAGCGACCCCCCCAGACTTCCGACATGGGCTCCCGTGGTCCCAGCTGCGTCAGTTCACTCCTTCTGGGTCTGGCTTTCCGACACTAAGAGGTTAGATCTGATCGGCTGGGTAGGCATGACCAATTAGGAGGCATTTCCAGGTCCAGACGCCTTAGGCCACCAGGCCAGCCTAGAGGAGTGGGCCGCTCGCACGATGGCCAGCACCCCCGGCCCGGCTGTGTGCCCGGAGCAGCCTCAGCAATCGTGACAAGCGAATCTGCCTGTGCCTGTCAGGCCCAGGGCTGCCTGCTGGCAACCACTGCGTGGAAAGGTGGGTCCCATGCCCGTCCCTGGGTTAATCGGGGATTTAAGAGCCGGAAAGTGGGGTGTCGTGGCATTTGGTCCCTTTACTCAGACTGCAGCTGTGGCTGCCGCTTGAATTAGGAGAAACCCTCTCTCGTGGAAGGCCTGGAACTCCGTCACTGGGTGTCTCCCGCCGTGGGGGTTTGAGGTGTTAGTCACTGAAACTGGAAAAAGCACTGTCCCAGTGAGGCATATTGTGAGGGAAGGGAACGGATTTTTATTTTATTATAAAAGCAGTATGTGTGCATTGTAGAAAGTTAAGAAACACAGGTAAGAAAAAATAACACTCTATTCCTAACCCCTAGAGATTCCTATTGCTAATACCTTGAATTGGTCTTTTCTACGAGCTCAGCACATGGCCGGGCCTAGAAGAGAACCCCCTGAGTGTTGAGGACGGAATAGAAATGACTCCTCACCTCTAGTAGGAGGTAGGATGAGGGATCTCTAAGACAGCGCCACTCTCAGACTCCAGAGTGGAGGAGGCAGTGGGTAAGAGCATGATCTCTAGCATATGCGCGCATCCCACTGTAATACCCGTATACACACAGCCCTTCACCCAGGGCCTGGAGACCCAGTAAGCGGGAACCACTGTTATCATCATGTCATTGTTCCCACATTGATCCCTTCTCCTTTCCCCCAAACACCAAGCCCCTCAGCCCAGGGGCTGTAGGTAGAAAAGGTCTCCTAAGAGCAGACTGTGTGACCACACCCCAAAAGGAGTGTCCTGCCCTGGCTGGTGTGGCTCAGGTGGTTGAGCATTGTCCCCTGCACCAAAAGGTTGCTGGTTCGATTCCCAGTCAGGGCATATGCCCAGGTTGTGGGCTCAATCCCCAGTAGAGGGCATGCAGGAGGCAGCTGATCAGTAATTCTCTCATTATTCGCTAATTCTCTCATTGTTCTCTCTCTCTCTCCCCTCTCCCTTCCTCTCTCTCTAAATAAATCAATTAAAATATTTTTAAAACATATTTTTATTGAATTCAGAGACAGAGGAAGGGAGAGGGAGATAGACACATCAATGATGAGAGAGAATCATTGATCAGCTGCCTTCTGCGTACCCCACTGGGGATCTAGCTCAAAAGCTGGGCATGTGCCCTGACTGGGAATCAAACCGTGACCTCCCAGTTCACAGGTCAACTCGCAACCACTGAGCCACACAAGCTGGGCTAAAATATATATATATTTTTAAAAGAACACCATCTTCACAGTGGTCTTTGAGCTTAATTTTGAAATAAAATTTTTAAAAAGCCTGCTTTCATTAGAAAGTTGAGAGAGAAAAAAGATTTTGCAGAAAAGGAAATGGAGCCAGAGAGGTAAGATGCTTGAGGACCACAGCCAGTCACCGTCCCCCAGGAACTCACTTATGTGGCTCTCGACTGTGGAAGGTCACTAAGCGGTTCACAGAGCGGGGACTCGGGCATCTGGGTTCCGGTCACTGCTGCTCTGCTCGCTGTGTGACCGCGGGCCAGTCACGTCACCTTCCTAAACCTGTTTACTTGTCTACAAAATGGGGATAATTCCTTGCTGGGTTGTAGCCAAGAACAGAGCAATTGTAAACGTGCCTAGCCCAACGTGGACACTGCAGTAACTCAGAGTGGCCGTTGTGGGTCAAGGGAACAGCTGTTGGTTAACTCATGCCCAGAGGCAGGAGCTGGGGAGGGAGGAGGTGTCCTGGGTGGGAGATGCTGGGCGTCAGACTCCTCTTTGGGAAGCAGAGTCCTCAGTTCCGCTCCAAACTGCTCCGAAAGGGTGCCGGCATCTAGGGCACACTGACATCGACTGTAGGTTACGGAGGAAACGGTGCACAGCACACTGAAGCCAGACTGTGTGGATTCCAATCTGCCTCTACTGTCCACTGTGGGACCGCGGACAAGTGGCTCAACTTCTCCGTGCCTCAGCGTTCTCATTTGTAAAACATACTTCCCTCACGGAGTTGCTGAAACGATTTTGTGAAATTATGCATGTGGAGCTTTTAGACGATTACCTGGTTCAATATTAGCTATTTTGTTTTTTTTAAATATATTTTATTGATTTTTTACAGAGAGGAAGGGAGAGGGACAGAGAGCTAGAAACATCGATGAGAGAGAAACATTGATCAGCTGCCTCCTGCACACTCCCCACTGGGGATGTGCCCACAACCAAGGTACATGCCCTTGACCAGAATCGAACCTGGGACCCTTCAGTCCGCAGGCCAACGCTCCATCCACTGAGCCAAACCGGCCAGGGCAATATTAGCTATTTTGTTTTATAGATTCCAAAACTACTCTTAGATCTAAATTGGAGTTAAGGTTGGGATTCTCACTCCAGTTGAATAACAATGGACAGAATCTATTGCTTCCTAAGGAGGACAGGTGTCATTAACTTCGGGGCTGGGTCCAAGTTGAATTGCACAGCTGAGAGGAGAGGACTGAGTTAATAAGTGTCGACAAAAGGATGGCAGGATTTGGTTGTTTTGTCTTCTACGTGCTACATTTTTAAAGGTGAGGCTTAAAAACTAAGCTCTCTCTGCACTCAAGGAAAAGGAAACCAGTTTTATTGGAAATGGGCTCAGAGTTTAATGTTCTTATTCCGCTTATTCTCTCAGTGGAATAAGAAGAGCTTGAGGGGAGCAGCAGAGGGTCTTGGAGAAGTTGATGGCAGGAGATGGAGAAGTCCCTTGGCCTGCGATGGGAGAGAGGAAGGCCTGGTCCATGCGTGGCCCTGCTCCATGGAAGTAGCCAGTCCTGGGAGCAGGTGGCTACCTGATGTCCCGGGAAACGTGGGATCCTACGAACTAGGAGTTTCAGCCAGCCCCGAGATCCCAGTGCCCCACGTGGTACAGGGCAGGAGGCATCCACTTCAAGGAGCCACGGTGGGCGTGGACAGTGATGCCAACAACAACCAAGATGAACCTGTGGGTCGCGAACAATGAAAATACATCCCGCATATCAGATATTTACATTACGATTCATAACAGTAGCAAAATTACAGTTATGAAGTAGCAACGAAAATAATTTTATGGTTGAGGGTCACCACAACATGAGGAACTGTATTAAAAGGGTTGCGGCATTAGGAAGGTTGAGAACCACTGGATTAGGCTTTCCCCGGCACTGACACCAAGTGTGAAAGCAAACATACACACGCATGCACATACGCACAGAAACCGTGGATATCCAAGCAACACCTGGATCCTGGTATGCCCTTGAGGAAGCAAGTCCAACAGTGACTGAAAGAGGGTTTCTGAAGTCCAACAGTGACTGAAAGAGGGTTTCTGTTTAAGTCACAAGTAGTTTTAGAGAAATATTCGTTTAAATTACTTGAATATTGTTTGAACTCAAAACAACTTAACTAGCCCCACATGTTTTTGTCTAGTGGCTCCAGTCCTTTCTTCAGCTTCCTCGCCCATTCCTCACCCCGTTTACTTCCAGACTTGGAAAGCAGGTGGTCTTCGGAATTAGACAGACTTTAGGTTCATGCAGGCAGCCGCCCATTGTCTTCACTAGCAGAGAAGTGCAAGCAAGGATCCCGGAACGCTGGTGAACCTTGAACCCATGGCAAGGGCCTGAGTTATGCACCGACTGTCTAGTCCAGACAATGGGGGCTCAAGTTATTTCCTGATCAAATAGTCTCAGAGTAAATCCTTCTAATATTTACTGACCTTTAAGATAGTCTGTCTGGCCGAAACCGGTTTGGCTCAGTGGATAGAGCATCGGCCTGCGGACTGAAAGGTCCCGGGTTCGATTCCGGTCAAGGGCATGTACCTGGGTTGCGGGCACATCCGCAGGAGGCAGCTGATCGATGTTTCTCTCACATCGATGTTTCTAACTCTCTATCTCTCTTCCTTCCTCTCTGTAAAAAATCAATAAAATATATTTTTCAAAAAAAACAAAAAAAGTCTGTCTGTCTGTTACCGCAATTACCTGACTAAGAGCTAGATGTGTATCCAAAATTGAATAAAAGGCTGGCGAGGCCTGGGCACCAGTGGAAGTCCTTCCCCTTGAGTTGGACTTGCCCGCCTGGCCCCCAATATTTCCAAATTATTATTTCTTGTCTCGTCTCTTTCATTTGCGTGCGGCCTGGCCCCTCTTCCAGATCCTGAACCCTGAACCACGCAGGACATGGGGGAACATTCACAGGTCCAGTCTAGGTTCTGTCACTAGCTGCATCACCCTGGACAAGCTACTGTACTTAACTTTTCTGCACCTGTTTCTTCATCAGTAAAATGATGTTTCTCATCGTAGGAGTTGTTAGAAGAGTGAAATGGAATAGAGTGGTTTCCAAACTAGGTCCTGGAGAACCTCAAATCAATCTAGTGTTTTCCAAACCTCATGCACATTCCTTAGGCATATTTGTGTACCTCTCTATTATTTACTTAATCTCCTTCCTTAAAAATATCAACTCAAGGCCATGGCCTGGTAGCTCAGTTGGTTAGAGCATCATGCTGAAACGCCAAGGTTGTGGGTTTGATCCATTGTCAGGGCACATACAAGAAGCAACCAATGAGCGCATAAATACGTGTAGCAAATCAATGTTTCTCTCTCCCTTTCTCTATCTAAAAATCAATAAATAAAAAATTTAAAATATAAATATAAACTAATTTTTATGGAAATGAACTTATTCAAAAAGGAAACAATGTTACTACCATATGTTGGAAATACTTATTGCTTACCCTAGAGCAGTGATGGTGAACCTTTTGAGCTCGGCGTGTCAGCATTTTGAAAAACCCTAACTTAACTCAGGTGCCGTGTCACATATAGAAATTTCTTGATATTTGCAACTATAGTAAAACAAAGACTTATATTTTTGATATTTATTTTATATATTTAAATGCCATTTAACAAAGAAAAATCAACCAAAAAAATGAGTTCGCGTGTCACCTCTGACACGCGTGTCATAGGTTCGCCATCACTGCCCTAGAGTAGTAAAAATAAATACAACAAAATCAAAACAATGCTATTCAATTCTAGCTGGCTATGGTTATAAGCCAAAGCTCTGAGCTCAAAGCCTGGACTTCGTTTTAAAAAGATGATCTCAGTCCCGAAAGGCCACCTATGGCCTTATTCTATAGACAGAAGTAGATGAGTGACAGTCCAGGGCGGGGTGGGAAGTCGGATGGGAGTTACTGCTAATGAGCACGGTTTCTTTTTTTTTTTTTTTTTAAATATATTTTATTGATTTTTTACAGAGTGGAAGGGAGAGAGATAGAGAGCCAGAAACATCAATGAGAGAGAAACATTGATCAGCCGCCTCCTGCACGCCCCCCACTGGGGATGTGCCTGCAACCAAGGTACATGCCCTTGACCGGAATCGAACCCGGGACCCTTGAGTCCGCAGGCTGACGCTCCATCCACTGAGCCAAACCGGTTTTGGCACGGTTTCTTTTGAGGGTGTTGAAAATGTTCTAAACTGAGTGGTCGTAGTTGCACAATTCTGTGCACGTACTAAGAACCACTGAATTGTACACTTTAAATGGGTGAACTGTATAGTGAGTTACATCTTCGTGAAGCTGTTACGAAAAAGAAAGATGTTAAATCTGTTTCTTGCTCCTTGAGTAAATGAAGGGGTGCAAAGATCCCTGAGCCAGGACCACCAGGGCTGCGACACCCCTCCCCATCATCTCCTGGTGGTAAACTTTGCCCCTTTGTGAACGGGTTTAGCTGTAATCCCTCAGTGTCAGCTAATATTCCCCCAAGCAGCTCTGTCAGTCAAGTCAAACTTGGGTTTATTCCTCCCTACCCAGCAACGGACCAGCATCATGATTCTGGAGAAAATCACCCGGCCCGTTTCTGTTACCTGTAAAGTGTGACAGTACCTGCCCCGGAGGGTGTAATAAAGGTGGGGGGAGATGTGTAGGTCCCGCTCCTGACACACAGCTCTCAACAGTGGTGAGGCAGGATGGGAAGAACCTAGGAAAATTCCTTGGCAAATGGGATGGGAAAACTGAGGCAGGATCATTAAATAAGGCCAACA
>NW_005871534.1:520499-522680 GCF_000147115.1 Myotis lucifugus
GACCCAGACCCTGCTGTGCAGCCCGAAGCTCACACGGAGTCAGACTCTCCTACAATCCTGTGTCCTCTCGACACTTGCAACCAGGGGCGCTCGTCCTGAGCTCCCCCGGACCCCGTCCCCAAGGCCCGCTTTGCTCGGACACTCACCGAGCGGGCAGCAGCCCGTTGGCTCCCTCCCTCCCACGGCGTTTCCCGGAGCCAAAGCGGCCCCGCCCGTCTCTCCCGCTGCTCCTTCTCCCCCAAGCCCGTCCCTGTGGCACTGCCCCCGGCTGCAATGAACGGACTCTGAGTCACCAGGACTCACGCGGTGAAATATTCCTGCAGGAAATCAAGAACCCACGCGCTACCAGCCCGACCCGCTCTCGGGGTCCTTCCCCGGGACGGCGGCGCTTGGACACACCCCGATCCAGCAGAAGCGGCGCTAGCGCTCCAGGCCAGTGCAGTGGACCGTGCCTCCGCCCGACCGGATACCCTAGCGGGAAAGCAGGCCTTTGCACGCCAAGGTCATCGTTCCGGGGCTCAGCCTCCTCGGCTGTACGATGGGGACGCTGCGGATCCCCCGGGGCAAGGACCAGAAACCGCTGTCCCCGATCCTCACGCCGGGAAACCAAGGACCAGAGGGGCTCACACGCCGCCGGGACACGTCGGCAGGGGCCCAGCCCAGCAGCCCCGCTCACAGGCTGCCGGCCAGGCAGCCCGGGGAGCCGACAGGTGCCGGATGCGCGCCCGGCCCTCCCTCCGCGGCGGGCGTCGCTTCCGTCGGCGGCTGGAGGCCGGAAGTCCGCCCGCGGCCTCTCTAGGACGCCGGCGCGCACTCGGTGCCTTCACCCGCCCGGAGCTTCACCGAGGCGGCGAGGGAAGCGGCGCCCGTCCCACAGCCCCGGCCGCGCTCACAGCCGCCGGACCAGCGCGGGCGCCCCGTTGGGGCAGTTTCATGGATCCCACCCGCCTCACAACATCTTCAAAGATGTACATTAGATCCTCAGCGGGGTTGTCACACTGCAGGCAGTGCTACTTTCTTTCCTTCGGCACTGCACCTCCTAAATTCCCTAGCGGTGAGTCTAAAAGTGAAAGGTTGGAAATAATTCACTTTCCAGCCATTTGGTTCACACGCAGCGTCTCAGATGCCGGCCGTTCCTGACAAGGTTGACAGACGGATGGCCCAGAGATGAGGAAAGATGGTTGGCTCCGTGTTTCAGGGGCCAAAAGGCCCAGAGGGGTAAGTGCCTGCCCGAGGCCCCGCAGCCGATCGGTCGGACCTGGAAAAGCCCACCCCCACCCTGGGTCTGGGCCCGTCCCCACCACAGCTCCCTCCCAGAGCTGCCGGGAGACGGAGGGACCAGCAGCAAAGCCACTGCCACCAGAAAGCCCCGAACAAATGCACGGATGGAGAGGCAGCGAACAGATGCGCGGGATGGAGAGGAAGCGAACAGATGCGCGGGATGGAGAGGAAGCGAACAAATGCGCGGGATGGAGAGGAAGCGAACAAATGCGCGGGATGGAGAGGAAGCGAACAAATGCGCGGGATGGAGAGGAAGCGAACAAATGCGCGGGATGGAGAGGAAGCGAACAAATGCGCGGGATGGAGAGGAAGCGAACAAATGCGCGGGATGGAGAGGAAACGAACAAATGCGCGGGATGGTGAGGAAGCGTCTGCCCCGTGCAGGGCCGAGTCGCCCACCAGACACTCCCCGCCCTGCAGCAGTGCAGGCGCCCGTCCCGGTGTGGGGACTGCGGTGGCTGCGTGAGCCTGGTCCCCGTGCGCCTTCTGAAAGTGGGGAGCCACAGGGTGGGCCACTGTGAGATGGGCCTGAGCTCAGGGCGGCCTGGGTCTCCAGGAGGACGGAGGGCCCAGTGCTGTCAGAGAAACGCAAGCAGAAGAGGGGTGGAGAAAGGCACGTGTGCTTGTTTTGTTCTTTCATCCGTTTTCCGTGAATGAACACCTAGACCAGACCCCGGGACAGCTGTAGCCCTCGGCCTCCTAGCCGGGGAAGTGAGATGGCAAGCAAAAGGGGAGGTCCAGTGACTAGTCTGAGGGCCAGGGAACCTTCCGGAAGAAGGTCAGAGCTAAGCCAAGGCCTGAAAGATAGGCAGGCACTGGCCAGGAAGAAAGGAAGGGGAGTTACCCAGGCCAGGGAACAGCAGGGGCCGAGAGAGGACTTCTTCCGTGTGTTGCAGGGTA
>NW_005871534.1:523704-527291 GCF_000147115.1 Myotis lucifugus
GGAGCTAGAAACGGAGAGGAGTTAGAGCCATCTGTTCTTCACCTGGCAGAGCGATCCGAGTCAAACCCAACTCTGGAATACCACCAAGCAATAGAAAGGGACAGACTAAGGATCCAGGCAACAGTATGGATGCCTCTCAAAAACATTATGCTGCCCTAACCAGTTTGGCTCAGTGGATAGAGCGTCGGCCTGCGGACTGAAAGGTCCCAGGTTCGATTCCGGTCAAGGGCATGTACCTTGGTTGTGGGCACATCCCCAGTAGGAGGTGTGCAGGAGGCAGCTGATTGATGTTTCTCTCTCATCGATGTTTCTAACTCTCTATCTCTCTCCCTTCCTCTCTGTAAAAAATCAATAAAATATATTTAAAAAAAACACATTATGCTGAGTGAACGAATAGATGCAAATGAGCACATACTGCATAAGTCCATGCATATGAACATGTACAACAGGTGAACCTCGTCAAAACCAAAATCAGAACAATGGTTGCCTCTGGGAAGTTGGGACAGAAAGGGGGGGACAAGGGCAACAGGAAGGGGCAACAGGAATTGGGGGAAGATAGTGATGTATTTGATAAGGGCTTGTGTTATGCAGATGTATGCATGTGTTGAAACTGACTGAATCATACAGTTAACAACTGGGCATTTCATTATATGGATATTTTGCCTCAACAGAAAAGAAAAACAAACTTATAAGTAAACTAGAGGCCTGGTGCCTCTAGTTTGTGCATGGGTAGGGTCCCTTGGCCTGGCCGGCAATCCAATTGGGCTGGCCAGCTTGGGTGGGGAGGCGGGGAGAGGGAGGGGAAGGGACACGTGGGAGGTTGGCTGTGGGAGCACACTTGACCACCAGGGGGAAGCTCCTGCATTGAGTGTCTGCCCCCTGGTGGTCAGTGCACATCATAGCCACCGGTCAATCAGTCATTCGGTGGTTCAGTCACTTGAGTTTATATATAGACTAGAGGCCCGGTGCATGAAGTTCATGCACTTGGGGGTGGGGGGGGTCCCTCAGCCCGGCCTGAGCCCTCTCACAGTCCAGGAGCCCTCGGGGGATGTCTGACTGACAGCTTAGGCCTGCTCCCTGCGGGGGGCGGGCCTAAGCTGTCAGTCGGACATCCTTAGTGCTGCCATGGGGATGGGAGAGGCTCCCACCATGGCTGCTGTGCTCCCAGCCATGAACCTGGCTTCTGGCTGAAAGGCGTTCCCTGTGGGAGTGCATTGACCACCAGGGGGCAGCTCCTGCGTTGAGCAAATGCCCCTGGTGGTCAGTGCGCATCATAGCAACCGGTCATTCTGCCGTTTGGTCGATTTGCATATTAGCCTTTTATTATATAGGATATTAGTTGGGGAATCTAAGTCTGATCATGTCATCCTCTGCTCAGACCCCTTCAATAATTCTTCATCTCTTCCAGGGTAAAACCCAAAGCCCTGACAATGGCCTCCAACAGAATGACCATACACTCTGGTTGCCCCAGGTTTCACCTGTTATCTGGGCATAATTATAAATGCATCATCCTCTTGTATTCTCAAAGTTTGAATGACAGAATATGTGCCTGCCTTGCCTATGAGGCCCTCCCTGACCTGACCTCATTTCCCTCCACCATACCTCTCTCTCTCTCCTTCCTCTTTCCCTCCCTCAGCTCCAGCCACACTGATCTCATTGCCAGGCATGCTCCCCCTCAGGACCTTTGCATTGGCTGTTCCATCTGCCCAGGATTCTCTTCCCCCAGATATCTGCATGGCTCTCTCCCTTACCTCCTTCAAGCTTTTCTTTAAATGTCTCTCAGTACGGCCTTCCCTGAGCTCCCCATTTAAAATTGCAATCCATTCTTTCCCCATCTTCCTTACTCTGTTTTTTAAAAAGTATTTATAACTTCCTACATATGATATAATTTACTGAAAGTAAGCTCCATGAGGCAGGGATTTTTTCTATTTTATGTTGTATCCCCAGGGCCTAGAAAAGTACCCAGCAAGCAGTACCCACAATACATGTTGCTGTGAATAAAGGAATTCCCCTCCCTAGTGGAGCTCAGTCTGGTGCCAAAGCAAACCCAGACCATCAGGACAATAACCAGTGCTCCATGAAATGGCAGAAGAGGGGCAGGGGGCATGAAAGGAAAGACCCCGCCAGGAAGCAGAGGTTTGAAAAACAAGAAGGCATCTGCCAGCGGAAGAGGGGATGAGAGGGGCCCTCCGGACAGAGCAAATAGCATGGGCTAAGCCTCAGAGATGAAAAACAGCGAGTGCATTTGGGAGCGATTATAAGCAGCTCCGAGGGCGTGTCAGAGTGTGGGCTCCGTCCTCCAGGTAACTCGAACTGGAGGGTTCGAACCCAGGGCAGCAGCATGGACAGGTTCGGGTTTCTGAGACTGCCCACCTGCTCGGCACAGAACGGACTGGGGGTGGGCAAGAGTGAAGCAGGGACACCTACAGAGAGGCACCCAGGAAACAGCGGGGCCCTAGAGAAAGGGGCGTAGGGGAGGGTACTTAGAACAGAGACTTCATGGGACATGATAGCACATGGGACATTGACTGTGACTTCTGGATGCTCCCATCTCAGCCAACTCCTGGCATTGGGGGGCTGCTTCCCTGCACAGGGGATGGTGGAAACACGTTGGGAGAAGGCGGAGGCTGAGGGTCTGGGACATCCAGGGGAGAAGTCTAAAGGCATCTGCTCTTTGAGTCTGGAGGTGGGGGCAGAACTTGGAGGCAGAGATTCAAGGAGTAGCTGGGACCCAGCAGGGAGAAGAGCCCCATGGAGAGAAGAGCTAGGCCAGGGCAAGAGGGATTTAAGGGATCAGGAAGAAGAGAGAGTGACAGAGGGAGAGTAGCACTGGGGCCCCAGAGCCAGGGATAGAAGAGTATGGTCAGGGGGAGGGGCGGTGGGCATGGTAAGGTGATGTTAGGGGTGTGGCTTTGGAAAAGGTGGCTTTTATCCCAGGTCACTAGTAGGGGAGTAGGGGTTGCATAGGCCTGGGCTAAAGAACAGATGCCTGGGGCTTGGGAGCTGGGACCAGGAGGAGGACAGGAATCAGGGAGACTCAAGCTTTAGCCTTTCAAGGCTGTTCAGAAATGGACTCCTCCTCCCCAGTCTTACTGACAGGCAAGTCTCTGGCCTCTATCCCTAAACCCTAGTATCCTCATCTGTAAAATGGGGTAACAGGAAAAACAGCTGCCATTTATTGAGCACTTACTATGTGCCAAACCAAGGACTCTCTCTCTATGTATTGCCTCATTTAATCCTCACAGTAGTCTCACCAGGTGAATGTTACTATTATTCCCATTTTACAGATAAGAAAACTGAGGCACAGAGATAAGTCACTTGTTCAAGGTAACACAGTGATTGAATGGAGACATCAAGATTCAAACCTAGAGCTTGAATTCTGGGCCATAATACTGTACTACTGACTCATACAAGGCACTGTACAGTTTACAGAGCACTCTTATCACCTCATGGGGTGGTTTGAGGGGGAATGAGATGACTCACACACTCAGAAAATGGCTGAGATTATTGGTCGAGGCTGAGTGATGTCTTTCTATAGATGTGCGTGCTCTCAATTCTCCAGAACCCGGGGCTTATGTTACTGTATC
>NW_005871534.1:527391-529368 GCF_000147115.1 Myotis lucifugus
TGTTATGCTGCTAGGTTTGAAGATGAACGGAGCCAAAAAATGCAGGAGGTCTGCAGAAACGGGAGAAGGCAGGGGACGAGCCACAGGAAGGAACCAGCCCCGCAGACACCCAGACTTTAACCCGTTAACAGTTACTTTGGACTTCTGACCTCTAGGCAGTAAGTTAATAAATTTGTGTTGTTTTTAGCCACTAAGTTTGTGGTATGTTGTTATAGCAGCAACAGAAAATGAATATATCACATCACTACACACCTGGCCAGCTCTGCTCAACTGCTACTACTGCAGCTGCTGTCGTGAATCACCCTTATATTTTTTAATAGTTCTTTAAAGTCCCAATTTGGTTCTCTGTGAACCTCAGTCTCTTCCTTTGTTAAAAATAAAAACAGGGCTGGGCCTGGCCAGATGGCTCAGTTGATTGGAGCGTCACCCTGTACACTGAGAAGTTGGGGGTTCGATTCCCAGTCAGGGCACATACCTAGGTTGCGGGCTTGATCCCTGGTCGGGGCGCATATGGGAGGCAACCGGCCAATGTGCCTCTTTCACATCGATGTTTCTCTCTCTTTCCCTTCCTCTCTCTAAAATCAATAAACATATTTTCAGGTGAGGATTTAAAAAATAATAATAAAATAAAATATAAAAGTAGGGCTAATACACCTGACCCTAACTCTTTTGTAGGCACAGAATAATGACGGTGCTTTACATTATCTGAAGGTTCCCATAAACCACTGGGACAGATGAGGTCTAGTTATTGCCCCCATTGCTCAGATAAATTAAGGGAAGGGAAATAGCCCATGCAGAGCCACACAGCTAGTAACAGAGCCAGGACTTGGACCAGGACTTCTGACTTCAGTTCTAGCACACTGAGGTTCATGTCTCACTAGCACACTGAGGTTCATGTCTCAGAGCTTAGCTCATGTGCCACCTCCTCAGAGAAGCCTTCCTGGATAGCCTCAGCCCATTCATTCATTCATTTATTCACCAAACAGTTGCTATGACAGCTCTGTGCCCAGTTTGGTGCTAAGAAAACTGGGGACCAAGTTCTGCCCTCAGAAGCTCATACCTTGTGAAGACACACAAGCCAGCCAGCCCAAACAGCCTGATAAATACTGAGGCAAAGGGAAGGAAGCACAGAGGGAGCCCAAAAGAAGGGAAACCGACTATGCCTGGGGCCAAGGAAGGCTTTCTGGAGGAGGTGGTGATGGAGCTGGGGACAAATAAGACGCAACCCCGAGTGTGGGCAGGTTCCGGGGAGGAATGACTACGCAGAGGCAGCGAGGTACGATGCTGCAGCTTCCTGAGGGCAGCGGACGGGTTGGGCCATCCCGGCCCCGAAGTCCCTCTTGGCCTCCATGTCCCTGTGTATGGATGGGAATCCTGGGCCTTGGTGCCCAGAGCTTTGGTCATTGCTGGGCCCAGGTCCCTGGATTCCTCCTCTGGCTGAAGGTCAGGAAGGGTCAAAGGTCAGGGGTACAGGGCAGGGTGGAGGGAGTGTCAGGGAGACAGGGTCCTGGCTCAAGCCCCCATTCCATATCCGACTCATGGTGTGACTACAGGAAGATCCTCTCAGAGCTTCAAGTGACACCATCTGAGAAGTGGAGCAGGAGACAAAGCTGGCTCCACAGACCCTCCCCAGCCCTGACCGGGAAATGACATGACACAACATTACAAAAGGGTCTTTATTTGTAAAAAATCAAAGGGGCCCCTGGGGAAAAAAAGAAAAAGACATACCAGCTTCTCAGGGGTCGGGGGGCGTTGGCGCAGATGCGCTTGGAGGGGGGGGGGCGCCCTTCCGAGTCCTCGGCGTCACCCCTGGGGCTGCCTCGGGGAACCGGTGGCAAATAGTAAAAAGACATGGGTAAGCTTCCGGGGGGCATGGGAGAGGGAAGGGCGGACAGCCATGAAGCTCCCCGGAACCGGGGAGGCAGCCTTCTTTCTCCTCTGGCCTTCTCCCAAGCCCTCCCCCTCCACGGCCCCTTC
>NW_005871534.1:531048-532867 GCF_000147115.1 Myotis lucifugus
AGGGAAAGACGACACTTAGGTAATAAAATTTAAATTTACATGAAAATCCCAGTGATAAGTTATCAACAGACCAGAAGTCAAGAGAAGGGTCATGACCTTCCACGGGAGTCAGGAAGCCTCCAGAGGAGGCACCGGAAGAGGGGGAGCAGGTACAGGGATAAGCTGGTGGCTTCAACCTCGGAGAGGACAAGACGCAGAGGGGAGGGCTCCTAGGCGGCACCTGGTCCTACCTCTCTCCTGGCCTAGGCCGCGGCGGCTGGGCTTCCTCCGGGGACCCCTTCCGGTGGTCCGGAAAGGTGAGGCAGGGGCGGCTGGGCTGCGGGGTGCCGCCAGGGCTGGGCTCAGTGCCCTTTTGCAGGGAAGCTTCCCGAAATGGAAACTCTGGTTACTGTTCTCATCTGTGAGAGCAAAAGTCGAGAGGGTTGGGCCTGAGTTCCCCAGTCCCCTTCCTCCAATCCCATAGCCCCCCCCCGTGCCCCCCCCCCAGTCCCAGGATCCCTACATACCATTGAGATCAAGCAGAATGAGGGGACCACCCCCTCGGGGGCTGGCACCCCTACCCCGCCGCTCCCGACCTCGGGATCTCTCTGCCCCGCCACCTGCCCTCCGTCGCTCCTGGGGATTAGAGGGGTAAGGATCAGAGTCAGCGCTTGCAAAGCCCCCACCCTACAAAAACCCTACAAAAAAGTAAGCGGAGGCGCAGAGAAGCGAAAGGCCCTGCGTGAGATGACAGAGGTGGTGCACAGGGGTGAGGTCTTGAATTCCCGGGTCTGGAGCAGGAGAAAGGGAGAAGGGGTGGAGTTGCCAATAATTGTTAACATGTGTCTGGGCTGCTGCATTTGAAGTCTCAGAGTGGGGACTGGAGGTGGAGGCCAGGATGGGGAGGGGCTCGCCTGGGGTTGCACAGATGCGGGGTCTGGTTTGGGGGAGCTTGCTCACCTCCTCCTGGGGGTCCACCACTGGCACCCACTTGAAGATACGAAGGGACGTGTCGCCCACAGTCACCCAGCGCTTCTCCCTGTGGGAGAGTGGGGGGACTAGGTCAGAGAGGCCGGAGCTGAGAGCCTCCTCGGCAGCTAGGCACATCTGGGGGTACCTACAGAGGGGTGGGTGGAGCACAGGGAAGGGGCAGCTTTGCTGATGGGGCATCGTTAGAGGGAGAAAGGGAACAGGCAGATCCCAGGGCATCCATGGAGGTGCCTCCAGTGACAGAGAAGGGGGCCATGGCTCACAGACCCCGGGGTAGACATGGGCACCGGGCTCGGGCCTGGCTTGGGGTCGGGCACACTTTGGGGAGGAGTGTCAGAGCCTTAGGGGGCGGGGCATATATGGGGGCTCCTGCTCTGGAAGGGCACGGCTGGGGCACACGCTTTGTAGACCCCCGGGTGCAGCCAGAAGGGGACGGAGCTCTGTAGATCCCGGGCGCCGCTGGCGGACACGCCTAACACCTGGGCCACCGCTGGTGAAGGGCGGGCGGACGCCTTCGGAGGAGGAACGGCCCTGCCAGTCCCGACCCTGGCCCCGGGACAGCGCTCACCATCTCCGGACCTTCTCGATGGTCGCCATCACCTTCTTGATGTCATCCTTGGCCCGGCTCCGGGTCTCAGCCCGCACGGTCCGGCCGGCCATGCTGGCGGGGCTGGGGCCGAGGCCGAGCCCGCGGCTGGGCCGCCTCCCGTCCGGCGGGCTCAGGCTCGGCGCCAGGCCGGGCGGCGGTGCTCTCGGCCTGCCGTCCCTCCGGGAGTTGGCCGCGACCTCCCTCGCTCCCCAACGCATCCGAAAGTCCATGCGAAGCTTACTGCCGGTTAGTGGGGAAGGT
>NW_005871534.1:533246-539317 GCF_000147115.1 Myotis lucifugus
CGTTCAGAGCACGTGGGTTCAGAGCACGTGGGCGCGGGAACGGGAAGGACTGTCTGGGTGGCGTCCTCTGCGCGTGAGCGCCTGTGACGCGCGCGCACGTGTGTGTGTGTGTGTGTGTGTGTGTGTGTGTGTGTGTGTGTGTGTCCACCCTCGCCAGGCTGTCTAGTTGTACGCTGGCCAGCCATTCCTTCAGCCATTCCTTCAGCCATTCCTTCAGCCATTCCTTCAGCACTCCATTAACTGAGTGCACGTACCTGCCAGGCGCTGCCGATGAGTGGGGCTCACCCACCACAGTGTCTGAAATGAGAATGACTGATGCACCGCGGGCAGGGGAAGAAGTGGAGTAACGGGACCCCTCGTGCTTCGGGGGGAGGGTACATTGGTAGAGACACTTTGGAAAACGCAGTTTTCTGGTGGAGCCCCAAAAACACCCCAACCCTAGGATCCAGCAATGCCACACCTGCATCATCAGAAATGCGTCGGTATGAGCACCAAGAGGAGCGAGGGGTACTGGACTGTTCATAGCTCTATTGATCACAGCCTCGGACTGGAAACAACCCATCGAAGGAGAGTGGAAAAGGAGCTGAAGCCCATTCACACCTTGGACACAGGAGAATGAAGTCCCGTTACACCCAACAAAGGGAATGAGTCTCACGAAAGAAGTCAGACACAACGGTACAAACTGTCGGATTCCATTTCTGTGAAGTTCCAAACGGACAAAACTAACTTAGGGTGTGAGAAATCGGCATAGCGGGCACCCTTGGGCCTGGGAGGGGCTGGGAGGGGCTGGGAGGGGCTGGGAGGGGCTCTGGGAACTGGTCACGTTCTGTTTCTTAATCTGGTGCTGGTCCCCTGGGCATATTTACTCTGTAAAAATTCATGGATGTTTGTACTTTAAATAAAGGAAAACTTTATTTAAAAGGAGCAAGTCTTGGTTGATTTGAGGCTGTTTGCCAGATATGACGGCTAAATGTGTGTTGTGTGTGTGTGTGTATTTCAAAGGTGTGGCTATTGGTTCTGTTTGTCTTGGTGAGACTAGGTCCACAGAGGTTAAGGTACAGGAAGATGGTTATGGCAGCATTTGGGGAACCAAATTGCTGGGGTAAAATCCCAGCTCTGGTTGCCCAGTCACCCTGGATAAGTCACTTGTTTCTAATTCCTCAACTATAACACGAGGGTAAGTTCATAAGTGTAGAGCTCTTAGAACAGTGCCTTGCACATTGTAAATACTCAATAAATATTCACCGTTAATAAGTGTGCGAGCCCAGCTGGAGTGGCTCCGTGGCTGAGCATTGACCCAGGAATCAAGAGGTCATCAGTTAGATTCTGGGTCAGGGCACAAGCCTGGGTTTCGAACTTGATCCCCAGTGGGGGCCTGCAGGAGGCAGCCGACCGATGATGTTTCTCACTCTCTCATCCATGTTTCTATCTCTAGCTCTCTCCCTTCCTCTCTCTCTAAAAATCAATAAAAACATATTTTTAAAAATGAGTATGTGATTGTGGACCCTGTGAACAATCTGGTTCCATCATACCTGCTGTGCCCCTGCCAGCAAACCCTTTGTCTTTATTCTGGCATCATCCTCACAGACACAGCCTCTTCCCAGCCCCTTCAGTCACTACCTGCTGTTACCTTTGGTTTCCCCCATCAGACTGTGAACTCCTCAGGGAACCAGAAAGCAAGTTGGGTCATCCCTGGGTCCCAGAGCCTAGGACAGACTGGGCTTTTGTCTGCACCAGGTTAGTGGGGTTGACATGTGGGTAAGACCCCTCCCCCCCCCACACACACACCTGTCTCTGAAGCTTGTTCCTGAGTGAGAATGAACGTCTATATGCAGTCAAAGCAGGTGTGTGAGCCTGGGAAGGTGAGTTGAGCTGGTGCACCTGTCCCTATCCTAGTAGGTGCAACGGGAACAGAGGACATACAGTATCTAAGAAAGGAGGTGTGTGTCTGGTCAGGTGTTACCTAAGCCTCAGAACCGCCCCCCACTCCTTCCCAGCCAAGAGAGGGTGCCGCACATTCCTGTCCGGCCGGCCCCACCCTCTCCAACAACTCTAGTTTTCTCCGAAAGGCAGCCCGGCGCCAAGCCTTGTCCCAGACCGGAGCCTGAGCCTCCTCTCCTCCTCCTGGCCTGAGGCAGGGCTGCCTCCAGCCCTGGTCCCCGTCCTCCCCGGGGTCGAGGTCCCAAACCCACCAGGCACACAACCTGCTTCCCCCCTCAGGGCCCTGCTCAACCCGCCGAGCAGGCAGTGAACTGGACTCCGGGACAAGGAATCTCGCCTGGGGCGGGAAGGGGGGGAATTGTTTGGGGTTTGAGCCCTGATTGGCTGCGCCCGGGCCCGCCCCTACCCTTTCCCCCTTCTCCCCGTCCTGGAAGGGGGGCGTGGAGGCCAAGGGATCAGCCTGGGGCCAGCATGAGCCGGAGGGAGGGGAGTCTGGGTAAGGGGCTGAATGTGACTGTCGAGTGCCCAAGGGGAGCAGAGGTCTGAAGGGCTGGAAGCTGGGGTCTGGGTCCCCGCTACCTTCGGGTCGGGGAAGGGAGCGGCCGGAGAGGGGAGAGCGGGGCCGGGTGTCAGGTAACAGGCGGTGAGCTGTGGGTGAGCTGTGGGACGGTGCTGGCGCCGGAGTTCGAGGAGGCGGGGGCTGTGCCTTCAGGGACTTGGGCTCAGGGTGAGATGACCGGTTCGAGTCCACCCTGGGGGAGGACTGGGGTCGTGGCCGAGGCTGGACGCCTGGGTCCTCTTTGAATATTGGCAAAGAATCAGATCTGGGGCCAGAGGGAGTGATAGGGTTAGGAGGGGAAGTCTTTGGGCCACAGTAGATAGTGAATGACAACCAGAGTGGAAAGTCAAGGCTGATAAAGATAGGAATAGGCGGTGGGAAACTCAGGCGGGGTGGGGGTGGGGTTGCGGCGCCAGAGTTGAGAAGCCGGTACTACATTCCCCAGCATGCCCCGGGCGCGTGCGCGGGGCGTCTCGGGAAATGTAGTCCTTCCCGGGCACCGCCTTTCAGCTTGTGTTAAGGAAGACTGGTCGCTGATTCAATTGACGCTGTCTGGTGCCCAGCCCAGCGCCTTGCGTAAAAAGGCTATGAGGGAGGGAATGGGATTTACGTCTCCCAATCTGTAAAATGGGCTGAAAGGCGCATTCCGGTTTGAAGTTCTGTGTTTCAGTGATGTTGAATTCCACCAACAATTACAGAGGTATGTGAGCCCTACCCTCAAATGGCTCCCAGGATGAGTCCAGTTCACACACATAAAAGAGCCATTAAAAGAACTACTTGGAAGTATGAACAAATGGCCTGAAGAAGAAGAAAGAAGTTAATTTAAGGGAGGAGTGAGTCCAAGTGAATCAAATACTAAGGGAGCAGTATTTGAATTTGGCTTTAATAGTATTTCAACAGTAATTTGAGGACAGGGAACACATTTCATGCAGAAAAAACGTTTGGCAAATGTCTGTATCTCATTTTCCCTCAGTTGGGATGGGACAGAGCCTGCCTGGCTTAAAAGTTGGAGAATTCAGAGCTGAGCTTCTGGGTTCGGGAAGAAAGGGCCAGCCCGAAGTGGTCAGGAGCAGGGCTTGGGGCTGCCCTCATTCCTCCCCCCTTTTCCCACCAGAAGACCCCCAGGCTGACTCCTCAGTCTCACCCCTTACCCTCTTGGAGGCCAAGATCCATCAGACACGCAACCTTGCCCGCCTCCTCACCAAATATGCTGAGCAGCTCTTCCAGGAATATGTGAGTGGGGATGGGTGTGGGGGGCCTGGGGATCAGGGAAATATAGATCATAGGGTTACTTGACTGCCTGTTTTCTCAACCTCATTTCCCAGCTGCAGAAATTGGGGCTCCGAGAGAGATCAGTAACTTGCCCCAGGCCACACAGCACTTGGAGGAGGGTCATCTCTGTTCCCCAAATGCCCCTTCATCCACCTAAGCTTGGAGGCTCCCTTCTTGGTGCTTAAAACAGAGGCAACCTGAGAGTGTAGAGAACTCTGGTCTGGGAGTCAGGAAACCCAGGTTCCAGACTCTGTGTGGGTTTGTCACCTCGCTTCCATGGCCTTGGTCTCACCAGCTGTCAAAGGAGGCATTTGAACAAGACGAGATGTGAACTCTGACCTGTGCTATGCAGAGAGGCCAAGAAGGGGTTTCAATCCGGGTCAAAAATTCCATCCCCGGGGGACTTTTACAAAGGAGGGAGATCCGCTAATGTCTTTGGTTGGGTAGAGGGCCTGCCTAAGAACAGAAAATATTTCCCCAAATTACTATAGTGTAGTGGAGGGGGGTATGGTTTTGAAGCAGACAGACTGTGGGCCTGCCAATCTTACTGTGACCTTGGGCAGGAATGATAACATTACAATAATGATGTAACAGTTATGACAGTCGGTAGTGGGATAATAGAATCAGCTTTGTAATCCTACCAACTTTGGTTCCGATCCCAGTTCTGCCCCTTCCTGGAGGGAGGACCCAGGTCAAGTCACTGTACTTGTTCAGCCTGGAGTCCTCACTTACAAAGTCATCATAATTCCATCACACCCATTATTGGGGAAATTAGGAATAGTGTGCTTAAAGCAGCAAGCACAATGCCTGAACCAGAGGCAAGATGTTAGCAGAGGATAAATGGTATTGTATAGCAGTTTTACAAATTACAAATCACCTTTAGCTTTTATCTGTTCACTCATATGACAGTTATTCACGAAGCCCCTGCTGTGTGCCAGGCAGGTGCAGAGGTGGGAGAGGTTGCAGGGTGGGGGTGGGGGGGAGTGAAAAAGACTAGTTCCCGTACTATCTTTCCTGATTCTCTGGAGATCCCTGGTAGGAAGACAGAACAGGAGCTGTACCACCCCCCACCCCCCCTCATACACACACGTCTACAGATGAGACTGAGGCTCAGAGAAGGGAAATGGTTTTGTAAGAAACTGAACAGTTAGTAAATGGAGACAGGATTTGCACCCTAGTGCAAGCATGTCAAACTTGCAGCCCATGGGCCGCATGCGGCCCACAAGGAATATTTTTGCGGCCCAGCCAATATAACGGTATGTAAGGAACGTTTTAATAAAAATTTTGTAACTTAATTTTTTACAATATCCTGTTATACATAATTATTAATAACGAAATACAACGTTCGCTAATGACTGATTACTATAATCATGTCGCATTCATTTCCCTTACATGCCTTACACGCAGGCGCACCATTTCTCTCCATTAATATTAGTAGCGAATATTTTAGCAGCCAATTGCCACGTCATTAGTCTTGGACTGACTTGTTTGGTGTGAGCAACAGGAAATATTTCGCTTTCGGAGAACAAGAAAAATAGGTTTATTTGCGTTACGCTTATTAATTTGTGCAGGTATTCAGTGTCTGGTAAGTCAGTGTTCAAGAAAAAATATTAATTTTTATTAAAATGTTCTATTATTTTATGTTAACGATGACTCATTTATTTCAGCCCTTTGTATTCAGCATGTCTCTATCGAAATAAACCTACGTTTCTATGAAAATTGGAGCTTTAGTTTTTTTGCAGCCACATACACTTCCACCTTGTTGATTTGGCCCGTGTGAGCCTTTGAGTTTGACATGCTTGCCCTAGTGTGTTTGTTGTGCCTTCCCCAGGGGCCAGGACCTGACTTAGGATTGTCACATGCTCATAACCTTATGAAGTTGGCAGTGTTCTTCCATTTTAGAGATGAAGACACAAAGGCACTGGTGTAAAGGGCACTTTTCTGGTAGTTGTTTTTCATTATCACGGAATTGTGGGAGATGGGGAAACGAGGCCCAGGAGAGGGGCGGCGTCCCGGGGTCCCATTGACCGGCCTGTCTCCGCAGGTGCAGCACCAGGGAGACCCCTTCGGGCTGCCCGGCTTCTCGCCCCCGCGGCTGCCGGTGGCGGGCTTGAGCGCCCCGGCCCCGGGCCACGCGGGCCTGCCGGTGCCCGAGCGGCTGCGGCTGGACGCGGGGGCGCTGGCCGCGCTGCCGCCGCTGCTGGACGTGGTGCGCCGCCTGCAGGCCGAGCTGAACCCGCGCGCGCCGCGCCTGCTGCGGCGCCTGGAGGAGGCCGCGCGCCGGGCCCGGGCGCTGGGC
>NW_005871534.1:540059-541653 GCF_000147115.1 Myotis lucifugus
TCATCTCCTTTTCCCCTCACTCTTATCTCCTCTCGGCCCCGGCGTGAGCATGTGTGCAGCTTCAGCCTCAACTCAGGGAAGGAACACTTTGTCACTGTCCCCCCCCCCCCAGCCGTTCCACTGCTGCCTCCCCCTCCTCACCCCCCCCCCGCCCCCTCCCTCCATGTCCTCCCCCTGCACTTCCCTCGCCCTGTCCTTGCACCTCCTCTTCCTCCCAAGCCAGGTCTGTGAAGAGAAACAATCGACACCTTAAAAGAGTTTTGTTTCTGAGAATAAATTAATTTTTTGTAAATAAAATGTTAAAAAACAAAAAGAACAGTAAAGTTTCCAGTAGATGTAGTGGGTGAGGATGGGGAGATGCCTTGAGGAGAAGAGGATCCTGGGTATCGCCTGGGCCCAGACACGGTGCAGGGGTTCCTGGGAGCCCCGAGGAGGACCTGCAGGGCCCGAGCGGGAAACCTGACACGGCTCCTTCGTTTAAGAATGGACCCTCCACTGATGAGGAAGTGGAGCCCTGAAGACGGGAAGTTGTCACCGTGGCCACAGTCAGAAAAGGAGACCAGGGCAGGATGAGCTCCAGTGCCGGGGTCCAGCCCCAGCGGGCCAGGGGCGCCCAAAGGTGTGGACGGAGGCGGCGAAGAATGTTTTACACGGAGACAGCGTTCAGAACTCTCTAGCTCTCTTTAGTCTCCGTGGATCTTCCTG
This sequence comes from Myotis lucifugus, assembly GCF_000147115.1. Taxonomy (NCBI): domain Eukaryota; kingdom Metazoa; phylum Chordata; class Mammalia; order Chiroptera; family Vespertilionidae; genus Myotis; species Myotis lucifugus. Next base: position 540,765 of record NW_005871534.1, read on the forward strand.
TGCCTGGCTGAGGCCACAGAGAAAGATCCCGAGGCAAGCTGAGCCTTTATTTCATAGTCAGAGGTAAACAAGGTAGTGGTTTCCATAGTTACACTGTTCTTGTGAGTTTCACTTGTTTTTGTTCTTGTTCTTGCTGCACTTCCCTCAGCCCATTAGCTTCCCAGGTAAGATCTAGGGAGCGTCATAAGGTCAAGCCTAATTATGCTAAGAGGACTGTGCCCTCTAAGCTGGGACTTGTTTGTGACTTTGCCAACAGGTCAGTCCGAGGCTTAATCCTCTATCGGCTCCCCACACTCCAGCAAAAGGAAGAGGCCTGTCTGCTCCCCAGCGGCGCGTCTCCCCACAGGAAGCGAGGTGGAGACTTGAGGCAGCCCCTGCACCTTCCCACGTGCCAGGAAGGGGCGGCCTCAGGAAGGAGGCCACCGTCCGTTCCCAGGAGAGGGGAAGTGAAGCCTCTTCAAAGAGGCATTTCTCTCCACCCAGGAAGCGGCCGCCAGCACCCCCGGAGGGCGATGCATGGGGCGATAGCTGTGGAGTCCCACCAGATCCACCAGATCCGGGAGGAAGGCCATGGGGCCTGGGAAGGCCCAGCCAACAGGGAGCTGAGGCTGGTTCCCAGGAAATATTCCCATGACATGGCGCACTAACCCTGTCTGCTAGACAAGCTGGGTCTCCCGCTGCCAGGCAGCCAGGCAGCAAGGCCAGGCCTCTGGCAGGAAGTCCCGCCTCCTCATCCAGGGTACTTGCCCCTGAGCAGAGCCAAGTCCCTCACAGCTTGGTCTGTCCAGTGGCCATATTCCCGGGCCACGACATAGCCTCGACATTGCCTCTCGAAGGCTGAGGCCCCAAAGGTGACAAGCCCGACAGTGTCCTCTTGGGGCGGGGGGGG
>NW_005871534.1:541753-549082 GCF_000147115.1 Myotis lucifugus
CACGTTCCCAGCAGGCCTTGGGCCCGGAGCCTCGCAGCCCCCAGCTGAGCCAGCAGGAGAGGATGCCAGGGTTCGGGTAGCTCTGGTCATCTCCCACGAGCTGAAGGTGCTGGGTCAAGGCCAGGAAGGGCCCCCTGGGCACGGCCCAGCCGCTCCCCGTCATCCAGGGCATGCCAGGTCTCGAAGGAGACAGCGGCAGGTGGCAGGCTGCTGAGCTGGAGCACAGGGCTGAGAAGCCAGGTCGCTAAAAGGGCTGCCCTGGCACTGGAGCTGCGTGAGGGACAGAGACAGTGAGGGGACCAAAGGGTACCCTGAGGCTCCCCATGATTTCACATCTGCCTTCTATGAGACAGCATCTTCCCAGGGGGAGTTGCCACCCGCTACGCCTCAGCGAGTCGGTGAGATGTCCTAGCACAGGTGATTCTAATGTGCAGCCAAGGTTGAGAACCACGGCTCTAGACCAAGCTCGCCACCAGCGCAGACCACACTGCTGCTCAGCTTTTCCTCGCCGCCCTGTCCTGATGGCCTCATTCTCCTTCTTCTGAGAACAATTCCCCAGGCACGTGGGCAAGAACTCCCATTTTGGGCCGTTTCTCAGGAAGCTGATCTAAGGCAGATTCCATCCTAACTCCATTAAAAATGTGTTAACTATGAGAGAGATCTCTAAAATCACTAAGCAAAAACAGGGAAAAACACTTTAAAAGGTTGGGCTAAGAGAAAGCCTTCAAAAGAGAGTCACAAAGCACACTTACAAAAGTAAAAAGTTAAAGGTTGATAAATTTAAAGGCACCTCTCTCTCTCTCTCTTTTTTTACTATAAGTGCACACAAACATGCTGTGATTACTGACACGCACTCTCTCCAGTACAGAACACGAATGAGTTGCGCTTCCACTGACACTGTCGTGGATGTCCTGTTGATTTGAAAACGTGTCCACATATTTTTTTGACATGCCTCCCTTCGAAAGGAGTACAATCCTCGTGCCCTTGAACGTGGGCTGGTTTTAGTGACTCAGCGGTAACAACCAGAACGTGTGACTTCTGAGGCGAGGTCATAAGAAGCGTCTCTCTGGACATTTGCTCATGGAACTCAGGTCCCGTGTTGCAAGGAAGCCTAGGCCACACAAGAGGCCACGTGTAGGTGTCTGGCCGACAGCCCCAGACCAGGCCCTCAGCCAACAGCCAGCATAAATAGCCACACATGTAAGTGAATGAAGCTTTAGATCACTGGTTCTCAACCTTGGCTGCACATTAGAATCACCTGGGAATCTTTTTAAAATCCTGATTTCTGGGCCTCATCCTCCGGAAATTCTGTTTCTTTGTTACTAATGTTGTGACCCCACCCCATAACAAAGAAACAGAATTTCCGGAGGATGAGGCCCAGAAATCAGGATTTTAAAAAGATTCCCCAGGGGATTCCCATGGTGCAGCCAAGGTTGAGAACCACTGCTTTAGATGATTCCAGACCCCCAGCTTTCAAGACTTCTAGCTGAGACCCCAAACATGGTGGACCAGAGACAAGTCATCCCCACTGTGGCCTGACTGAATTCCTGACCCACAGAAACCAGGAGAGATCATAAATGATTGCTGCTGTTTTAAGCCACTAAATTTAGGAAGCAAGAGATAACTAAAACAAGGACTGAAATATGTGGCATAGAAATGAAGAGCAATGAAATTGCACAGACCCAGTAGTCATTTGCAGGAAAAATCCAGACAGTTCAAAACACAAAGTAAGCCCAGCCGGCACGGCTCAGTGGTTGAGCGTGGACCCATGAACCAGGAGGTCACGGTTCAATTCCCGGTCAGGGCACATGTCTGGGTTGTGAACTCGATCTCCAGTAGGGGGCGTGCAGGAGGCAGCTGATCAATGATTCTCATCATTGATGTTTCTCTCCCTCTCCCTTCCTCTCTGAAATAAAAAAATATATATTTTAGTAAAACAAAGGGGGTCTGACATTTCAGATTCCCTACAATTTCTTGTCCTCAACATTTCATATGCAGTCGAGCTGATTTTCCCATAAATACAGTTTGCTGTCTTAAATACATAAAAATTAACATGCAGAAGAAACTTCTGTTTGGCAAACTGAAAAAACAGGTTGGCTTTCCTGTGCAAGGACTCGAGCTTGGACAGCAAGCATGTCAAACTCAGTGGCTAACACGGGCCAAATAAACAAGGTTTAAGTGTATGTGGGCCGCAAAAAACAAAAGCTTCAACTTTCAGTGTATAACTTTGGTACACTAATAGCATTATTACATATCAGATTATTTTACTTTTTACTTCTCGGCAAAAATACTCCAATTCCCAATTTTCTTGGAAATTTCTATGTTCATTAGCAATTTTTCATTTATTTTTACTACCACTTGATTTCAATAGAGACATGGCTGAAATAAATGAGTAACCATTAACATAAAATAATAGAACATTTTAATAAAAATTAATTTTTCTTGAACATTAACTTACCAGACACTGAATAACTGCACAAATTAATAAGCGTCATGCAAATAAACCTATTTTTCTTGTTCTCCGAAAGTGAAATATTTCCTGTTGCTCACACCAAACAAGTCAGTCTAAGACTAAAGATGTGGCCATCGGCTGCTAAAATATTTGCTGCTGGTATCAGTGGAGAGAAATGGCGCACCTGTGCGTAAGGCATGTAAGGGAAATGCATGCAACATGACTATAGTAATCAGTCATTAGCAAACGTTGTAGTTCGTTATTAATAATTATGTATAACAGGATATTGTAAAAATTAAGTTACAAAATTTTTGTCAAAACGTTTCTTACATACCGTTATATTGGCTGGGCTGCAAAAATATTCCTTGTGGGCCGCATGTGGCCCGCGGGCCGCGAGTTTGACATCCTTGTTGTACATGCTTCCAGTAACACTGAGTGTGCAAGGATATGTGTGAAACCATGCCTAGGCCCAATTCGCCCTCACTCTATCTACAACGCAAACTCTTTCTCACAAAAGAGAGAGCAAATCCATGAACCACGAGACAGAAAGGGAGCACCTAGGCCCAGCAGCCTGCGAAGTAAATACTATGAGAATCGTATCTTACAGATGAGAAAACAGGTTCAGAGAGGTGAGCTCACAATGCCCCCAGCGAGTGGGACAGCCAGGTCTCTAAATCAGGCCTATTTGGTTCCCGGTTTTGGTGGACGAAAGAATCCCCGGATGCTCTTACCAAGACAGGTTCCTGGTCCCTCCTCAGAGAGTCAGCAGGTCCCAAGGAGGCCAGGCGTCTGGATTTTTCATAGGGGCCGTCCCCCAGGGGAGTCTCGGTCCCACTTTGAGGGTCACTGAACAAAATGAACAACGCTATCCTCCGTACGAACCAGACCTTGCCCCCCAAAAAGGAGAAAAGGCTGGGGAACTGTTGTGTATTAGAGAGACACAACAGCAGGATTAGTTAGTTATCGCTACGCAACAAGTTGCCCCCAAACCTAGTGGTTTGAAATAACATTTATTCGCTTCTGCCGGGCAGCTCAGTTGGTTAGTGTCGTCTGGACATGCCAAGGTTGTGGATTTGATCCCCTGTCAGGGCACATGCGAGAAAAACCAATAAATACATAAATAAATGGAACAACAAATCTGTCTCTCTCTCTTTCTCTTAAAAAAATCAATAAAAAATAAGACAACATTTATTATTTCCATTTCTGTGGGTCAGGAAACTGGGCTAAGAGGCTCTCAAAAGGCTGCAGTCAAGGTCAGGGCTGCAGTCTCAAGTGGCCGAAGAATCTGCGTCTAAGGTCACCCCTGTGACATTGGCAGGATTCCGTTCCCAGGGGGTGGTTGGTCTGAGGACCTCAGCCCCCCCCCCCCAAGGCTGTTCGTGGAGGCTGCTCGCAGTTCCTGGCCCCGTGGACCCTCTATGGCCTTATCCTAGAAGTGACAGCTCATCCCTTTTGCTGAATCTGTTCTTTATAGAAGTAAGTCACTAGGTTGAGCCTATGTGGAGGAGCGGGAAGACCCGGAGGCAGGGATCATTCGGAGCCATTCAGACGCCGCCCACTTCAGCAACAAATGCAACGTGTGGACCTGGTTTCAATAAACCAACTGTAAAGAGACATTTATGAGATAATCCAGGAAATTTGAACATGGACTATGTATTAGATTATATTAAGGAATTACCATTATTTAGTAAGATATGACAAAAGTCTGTGGTTCTGTTAAGAAAAAATATTCCTCATATCTTAGAGATATATCTGAAGAATATTACAAGTGAAATGTTATGATGTCTGGGATTTGCTTTAAAATAATGCAATGGGGATAGGGGAGGGGGATGAATGGGGGTTACATGAAAACGGAGTTAGTCGAATGCTGATAAATGTTGACATGAGTAAGCGCTACATGGGTAAGGGGTTTCATTACACTGTTCTACTTTTATGTTTTCAAAATTTTCCATAATAAAGAGTTAAAAATCAAAGTGAATTGAAACTAAATGCTGCACACTAAAATTGAAATAAAATACAAATTCTAAAGCTGTTGCATATTGACTACATTTTAATTGTTAGAGAAAACAGTAAGAGAGACATATTTCAGATGGGGAAAGATAACCATAAATGTGAAAGAGAAAAAAAAAAGAGGGGGTGGGGATGAAGAAAGAAAGAAAGAAAGAAAGAAAGAAAGAAAGAAAGAAAGAAAGAAAGAAAGAAAGAAAGAGGACGGGAACCAGCCCTCTATGAGAGGCAGCTGACTCCTGACTCTAGTTTAACCAAAGAAAGCAGGGAGATTCAGGTCATTCTAGAGAAAGAGCATGTTGGGCAGCAAGTCTAAGTCCTTGGGGATTCCTAGTGTCTGGGAAGGAGTAGCTGGAGTTTAGGGCTGTCCTGGGCCCAGAGGGATGGAGAAGCTGAGCCCATTTCAGAACGGGGATGGAGGCAGGGGGCCCAGAGGCAGCTGGTGTTGGGCTCTTGGCCGTGCTTTGGATGTAACGTTGTGCAGGATACCATAGTCTTACAGACCCTGCATTATGGGGAGAATAAACCCCACACCCTCATCTCTAGACAAAGGCCTGAGGTTCCCTTCTCATTCTGGATTAGGACAGGAGTTTTACATCATGGATGCCTAGCATGGGGCTTGGCATACAAGAGGTGCTTACTATTCATTTATTCCATCTAGTGGTAGTGGTCCTCAATCAACCATTTATGCATATTTGAATTTTCCAGAAATTTTTTTAAAAATATATATTTTTATTGATTTCAGAGAGAAAGGGAGAGAGATAGAAACATCAATGATGAGAGAGAATCATTGATTGGCTGCCTCTTGCATGCCCCCTACTGGGAATCGAGCCCACAACCCAGGCATGTGCCCTTGACCGGAATCGAACCTGGGACCCTTTGGTCCGCAGGCTGATGCTCTATCCACTGAGCCAAACCAGCTAGGGCTTCAGAAATCTTTTAACATCATTTGATTCTTTATAATTGTGTGTGATTCTTTACTAAGGCAATGCAGTCATTTTGGAACAAGTAATTCATTTGCCCAGTTCAATATTCAAAAGGGCCCAAAAGCATCTGTGACAGGGTTTCCTCCCACCTCTGTTCTCCAGACACCCAGCTCCCCTCCCTGGAGGCAACCACGCCTACTCGTTTCTTCTACGCTCAAGTACATTTATGTATATGTGACCAAATATGTATGTTTGGGTTTGGCCTTTTTAAAACAAACAGTAGCAAACCACCCACATTGTTCTGCACAAGGATTCCAATTTCTCCACATCCACACCAACACTTGTTATTTTCTGTTTGTTTTTAAATAATAGCCATCCCAGGAGGTGTGAAGTGGTATATCATCTAGTTTTGATTTGCATTTCCCTAATAACTAATGATGTTGAGCATCTTTTCATGTGCTTATTGGCCATTTGTATATCACTTTGGAGAAATGTCTATTAAAGTCTGCTACTAAATTCTTAAAAATATATATTTAAAAGACTAATGACTTGCCTGGTCGGTGTGTCTCAGTGGTTGAGCATGGACCTAAGAACCAGGAGGTCCTGGTTCGATTCCGGGTCAGGGCACATCACTGGGTTGTGGGCTTGATCCTCAGTGTGGGGGGTGTAGGAGGCAGCGATCAATGATTCTTTCTCATCATTGATGTTTCTCTCTCTCCCTCCCTCTTCCTTCCTCTCTTAAATCAATAAAAATATATATATATTTAAAGACTAATGACTTTATTGTTTTGGTTAAAATGATACCCATTCATTATAAAAATTCAAGCAAACCAGAAAACAAAGAAAAAAACTAAGAGCCAAATTTCACTACCCAGAAATAGCTGTTACTGTATTAAGATTTGGTGAACATCATCCTAGTAATCTCATAGATAAAGAAATAGAAGAAAAGAAACTTGTAACCATCAGTTTATACTATACTAGAGGCCCAGTGCAAGAAATTCCTACACTCAGGGAGGGTCCCTCTCCCTCAGCCGGGCCTGCGCATTCTCGAAGTCCAGGAGCCCTTGGGGGATATCTGAGTGGGGCTAAGCCAGCAGTCGGACATCCTTAGCGCTACCGAGGAGACAGGAGAGGCTCCCACCACCACCACTGCTCTCGCCAGCCGTGAGCCCGGCTCAGGGCTTCTGGCTAAGCAGCGCTCCTCCTGTGGGAGCACCCTGACCATCAGGGAGCAGCTCCTGCATTGAGCGTCTGCCCCCTGGTGGTCAGTGAGCATCATGACGACCGGTTGTTCTGCCTTTCAGTCGATTTGCATATTAGCCTTTTATTATATAGGATGTCCTATTTTAAGACAAAAACATTACATTTCCTTTATTTAAATTTAACAGGAGAAAAAGAAATGCGTGTCATAGCTACCAGTCGGCCGTTTGCTTCAGCTTTGATACATATAGATAGCATTTTAAAGAAAGGATCATGCCCTTTCCATTCTACCTAGAGGAGTCCATTCTGTTTTATCTGTAGTTCCTACCGAAACATAATGAAAAACTTAAAAGAAATAATTAGCCCTACCCGGTTTTGCTCAGTGGATAGAGCATCTGCCTGAGGACTAGGTTTGATTCTGGTCACCCGCTCTTATTGCCAGGGTCGCTCGATCCCCAGTAGGGGGCTTGCAGGAGGCAGCTGATCAATGATTCTCTCTCATCATAGATGTTTCTCTCCTCTCCCTCCCCCTTCCTCTCTGAAATCAATAAAATATATATTTTTAAAAATTTTTTAAGTTTTACTTATGGCAAAATATGTGTGTGTGTGTGTGTGTGTGTGTGTGTGTGTGTGTGTATATCTCCACTAATAAAAGAGACACATGGTAATTAGCGTACGACCACTACCCTTCCCATTGGCTACTCGCGCATATCCTTATGCAAATTAACTGTCAGCCAAGATGGT
>NW_005871534.1:550194-555514 GCF_000147115.1 Myotis lucifugus
TATATGCCTAATATGCAAAGTGTCCCCTTGGCAGTTCGACAGACCAGGAGTTTGATTGCTCGCTATGATGTGGGCTAACCACCAGGGGGCGGCGTGGAACGAAGGAAGGCCCCGGCCAGCACTGGGCCTCCAGTTTATATATACTTTCCCATCTTAGAAAAGGGAAACTTTTATGATGTCCTGAGCCTTTGCTGCAGGAACCCACTCAGAGCATCAATCGTGGTTCCCAAACGAAGGATTCCATCTGCAAAAAGAAATGTGATATTATCTACATGACCAATTTGAAGCGCCTCAGGGAGAAATTCAACGTGGATGACCAGTAGAAACTCAGCTACTGTTGACCTCAGCTCCTCCAGGAACACTGGCCAAAGAGCCCTATGAACGGTTCTGCAGCCACCTGAAGCCACGCCCATTGCTGAGCAGTTCACCTCTGGGGTCTTACACTGAGATCCACACAGCTTTTGGGGAGCTTTGCTCTTTGTGATTGTGATCTCAGGGCTGCCCATCACCCTCTCACAGTGGCGTTTTCAGTTCACTTTATGTAAATGTTGCCATATCATGTGACAACAAAAGAATCCACTCAGTGTCTTGTAGTGGGTGCTTGCCCAGAAAATCCTCTACACGGTGGGACTAACTTCCCCAGGGCCCATAGGAAGCTGTGCTTGTCATTGGGGCTGCTCACAAATATTCCAGTTCTTTTTCCAGGCGTGTGAAGAGTTCTGTTTTCTGCCTCCTTTAGGCGTTTGATTAATTAACTAATTAAACATTAAATTGATGTTTAAGTGATTGCGGACCCACCATACTGTCTTCCATAGTATCTGCACCATTTTACATTCCCATCAATACAATGTGAGCAGAACTGTCACGTGTCTCTTCTGGGAAGAAGCTAAAAAACCAGTGAGCATTTCACCAAGCCCTCCTTCCCCGTTCTTCTGTGATTAGATGGCGATCACAGAAGCTCATACTGAGCTTCTTCCCTCCACCTCACTCCCTGAGGAGCAGACCGCCTTCCACTGACCGGCAGGAGACGTGCGGCTTGAGCAAGCAGCAGACCTTGGCTGTTACAAGGCACCTCAAACGTGCTTGTTGTTTGTTACTGCAGGAGAACCTCGCCTACCCTGCTGACACAGAAGCTATAAACTTCTACAAAGACCCAGAAGAGACTGAGAAGGAAGAGCAGCCACTGTTAAAGGAACCGCAGGATTAGCGGGCTGCTCCAGCTCCTGAATTCAGTGTGCTGTGCTCATTCCAAGGTTGCAGGCAGGTTGGAGAGCAGGCAGGTGCCCTCCATTCCTTCCAGCAGCTCCTCACCAGAGCCTGAATGGGCCAGCCTGCCTCTGAAGCTGGTCTGCAGCACCACAGCCCAGGCCCTCGCATGGGAAGCCACCACTAACCAGTGGCCTTCAGCCATCCTTCCAAAGATTCTTAAACAAAATGCATTAAAAAGGTTGACAGAAAACAAACATCATTTTTTTGTTGTTAATCCTCACCTGAAGATATTTTTTCCTTTGATTTCTAGAAAGAATGGAAAGGGGCGGGGAGACAGACAGAGAAAAAGTTATGTGAGAGAGACACATTGATTGGTTGCCTCCCGAATGCACCCCTACGGGGGGTGGGGGGTGGGGGGGACACCTGCAACCCAGTTGCGTGCTCTTGATGGGAAACTGAACCCTCAACCCTCAGTCCTCAGGCCGATGCTCTAACCACTGAGCAACTGGCCAGGGCCAAACATCATTTTTGTACAAAAGTAAAGGGGCTCATGGGTGCTGTATTCCCTGAGCTCACTTATGTCTGAGAAGGTCTGAATATGGTCTTTTAAATTTTTTAAAATATATTTTTATTGATTTCAGAGAGGAAGGGAGAGGGAGAGAAACATTAATGATGGGAGAATCACTGATCAGCTGCTTCCTGCATGCCCCACAGCCCTCAACCCAGGCATATGCCTGTCCAGGAATAGAACGGTGACCCCCTGGTTCATAGTTTGACACTCAACCACTGAGCCATGCTGGCTGAGCTGGTCTTTTTTTTAAATCATTTTTTATTTTCCAATTACAGTTGCCATACAATATATATATATATTTTTTTGCCATACAATATTATATTAGTTTCAGGTATACATCCCAGTGAGTAGACATTATATAATTTACTATGATCATCCCAATAAATCTCATACCCATCTCATACCCATGACACCATACATAGTTATTAGAATATTATTGACTACATTCCCTATCCTGTACTTTACATCCCCATGACTATTCTGTAACAACCAATTTGTACTTCTTAATCCCTTCACCTTTTTCACCCAACCCCCTACTTCCCTATCATCTTTATATTTTAATGTCAACATGGCTAGATTATAGTATTTTCAGCTCATGTTTTCAGCATATAAATAATATCTGCTTATGGTAAAGATCTCAAACTGTAGAGTAGGTTATAAAGTGAAAAGTAAAAGTTTTCTTATATCTTTTTTTAAAATATATTTTTATTGATTTCAGAGAGGAAGGGAGAGGGAGATAGAGACATCAATGATGAGAGAGAACCATCGATCGGCTGCCTCCTGCATGCCCCCCACTGGAGATCAAGCCAGCAACCCGAGCATGTGCCTTGATTGGAATCCAGCCCAGGATCCTCCAGTCTGCAGGCCAACGCTCTACCCTCTGAGCCAGACCAGCCAGGGCATTTCTTATATCTTTATAATCTAACTCTGCCATTTCCCCCTACCCACCCAGTTGCTAGACTTCAGGATTTCAAATTAAAGTAAAAATCCATTTTTTCATGAGAATTTGTTGTTGTTGTGCCAAACCAAACATGCACATGGGTTGGATTTGATCAGTTTTCGGATGTTCCAGTAGTTATGAAGACGGACTCTGGAGTCTTGGGTTTGAATCCTGACTACAACTCATCCATTCTCAGCCCCAGTTTTCTCATCTACAAAATGGAATTCTACCTCACAGCATTCTTACGAGGATCAAATGAGATGCTGGAAGCACTTAACATGTGAGGTGGATTTCTCATGAAACTTATAATCCAGCAGAAGAGTCAATAAGAGAATCTCAAATGGGAATTACAGGAAGCTTCGTTGGGACAGTGGCATTTAAACAGAGACCTGAGGGTGAGTAATTAGTTGGGTGGAGAAGTGGAACAGGAGGAGGGGAAGGGCCTAACAGGCAGAGGGAACCGTTCCCAAGCTTTCCTGACGTAATCGTGCAAGCCGAAGCTAAAACCATGAGGACACAGAGACCATCCTTCTGACAGCATGATTTCCTGACCGATAAACGTGAGCTAGGAGGAGCCTCTCAGTTCAGCCCCTGCAAACTTAGGGTTTCACACCTTACTGGCCAGCGCCAGACCCATCGAGTCTTTCGCAGGACCCTTTCCCAGGTAGAAAAGGCAGGCAAGAAGGCAGAGAGGTGGAAAGCAGTTCCGTTTGCTTTGGCAGCTGAGGTTAGGAGGATCCCTCCAAAGCTGGCAGGAGAGGAGAGGAGGCTGGGCAGTAGGCAGCGCCTACAACCTCAGATTGAAGTGGAGAATGGGCGCCCCCTAGGAGCAGTGCTCGGTAGTGGACGCTGGAGGACCAGACCGAGGTGGGTGCGGGGAGAGAAGGAGGTTCAACTGGGGATAGATAGCCTGCCCGCCAGGAGCGCACTTCCAGCGTGATGGACTCCTGGGAGCCCAGAACAACTGGGCTAAGGCGGAGCTTGAAACAGGGACCACCACTACGTGCCCCATGGCAGGCCCTGAGCTGGGAACTCTCGTGACCATTGTCTTTACACTCCTAGCTCTGCTTGGAGGTGGGTAGCATTATCCCCATTTTTCAGATGTGAAAACTGAGAGTTGGTGACTTCCGAAGGCGGGGCGGGGGTTTTGCATGACCTCAGGGCCTTCTCCCTGGAACCCTCACGACTTGAAAGATACCGATTCCCTGTGGATGGGGAAACAAGCATCGGATATGAGGTGTATAAGCAGCATGGCGGTGCTTTCGGCCTGAACCACCCCCCCTTGTCGCGACAATACTAATGTGCTTTCCTTTAAGAGCCGCCCCAGAAATACTAAGTGCTTGCCACACTGGGAGGCGGACATGACATGTTCTTGGATTGCCCATCCTTCTTCCTCCCTCGCCGGCACTGATCCCACTAGTGACATAAACCCGCCCCCTCCACTAACGAGGGGAGGCTTGGGACTCCATTTCCCGGCAGAGCACCGAGAAGGGGGTAGCAGGGAGAGGACAACCCCAGGTTCGCGTTCGCTCGCAGTTCGGCTTGCGTTCGCTAATTCACTCTCCTGCAGCCCCCGTCCTTTCTCCGTAGAAGCCAAAGGACTACATCCCCCAGCAGGCCTTGCCACAAAGGGAGCGCGGTGAGCCGCCATCTTTCCTGTAGTCCTTTCCCGGGTTTTCGCAGGGAGTAGCCTTAGGGCGTGGACTACAAATCCCAGGTCATGGTCTCCCCTTCCCTTCGGCCGCCATTTCTGCAGACAGTCCCCGCCCCTTTTTATTTCCATTGTCTCGACCGGAGATAATAGAAGAGACGGGAAGACTGCAACTCCCACCAGCCTCTGCGCCACCGGGAGGGGGATTCCGATATTACAGGCGGGCGAGGTGCTCAAGGTGGTAGAGTGAGGCGACGGGAAGAGGCTAGGTAACCTGCCATCTTTATGGTAGTCTCCTTAACCCCCAGTGTCGTCATTCTTAAGGAACACTAGCAACCTAGAAAAACTACTGTTCCCATCGCACCTCATGAGATCGGCTACTAGTCAGGTTGTACGCCCCTCTGCAGCCATCTTGTTTGTAGTCCTCGTTCCTTTTCACCTTTCCATTGTTCCTGAGAAGTAGAAATGGCAGCGGGAAGGCAGCAGACGGACTGCGACTCCCGTCAGGTACCACACACGCGGAGGGTTGTGGACAGGAGGGCGTGTGAGTGCCTGGGAAGGAGGTCGGGTCGGGGAAGAAGGCCATCTTGTTTGTAGTCATCGTTCCCCCTCCATCTGTATGCTCTGCAACGGGGAGCCTCCGGGCAACCGGACTATAACTCCCGGCATCCTCCGCGCTCAGTTTGGCACGCCCTCCGCCATCTTATTTGTAGTCCCTTTAGCCCCAGCGCCCCATTGTTCCTACGGTAGCACCAGGTCCGCAGGACTACGACTCCCGTCGTCCCCTGCGCGTGCTCGTCCTGGCAAGTGGAGCGGTGAGGGAAGGAGGAGGCAGGGGGGCTGGGGTTCCTCTGGGAGAAGGAGGGGAGTAATGAGGAAGAGGAGGAGGGAAGGAGGAGGGACGGGAGGGGAAAGAAAGAAGTAAGAGGAAGGACCTCTGGAGGGATGA
>NW_005871534.1:559089-573757 GCF_000147115.1 Myotis lucifugus
GTTCCTTCTTTCCCCCTACCCTGCTTTCTTCCCCTGAGCCTATTTTCACAACCCTTTTTCCCTGATATGATATGACTCAGTATTACCACTGCCCCCCAAAAGTCATGTTATCTGAAGGCTGCTCCCTTTTCCTTAAGACCAGCCTTTAGTGTTCCTAGGAGCCTTGCCCAAACCTGGTTCATTGTGAGCTCCAGAGCAACGCTTAGGCTGCCCTCTGAACACACTCAGAGTCCTCCCAGGCTGCTGTCGCCTCCCCTCCAGCCCTCTCTGAGTATTAGTGTCATATTTGCGTATGGTCTCCCTTCCTCACAAAGCCAGCAACAATTCCAGGGTCATACAGGCCCTGGATCTAGCTGAACATTCACAACAGTGAGAACAAACTATGTAACAAATGGCCATCTTGCATTATCTCATTCTTAAAGAGTTCTGCACAGGAAAAATTCCTAGCCCCATTTTACAAATGGAGAAACAGGAATGAGATTAAATCAGTTGCTCAAGGTCATACTGCCAAAAAAGAAGAAATAATTCAAGATCTGATCCAGCTTGGCCTTAGGTTCTAAACCTCCTCCAGCAGCCGGCAAGGTTCCCAGAAAGAAGGGTCTTTCCCCTGTTGCTTGCTTTCGGGTCCCTGATGCCCCCTCTTCCCCAACAGCCCGTGCTCCCACACACAGCCGTGTGCCTCTTGTGTGGGGAGGCTGGGAAGGAGGACACAGTGGAGGGAGAGGAAGAAAAATTTGGTTTGAGCCTCATGGAGTGTACAATCTGCAACGAGATCGTCCACCCTGGCTGCCTGAAGGTGATGGCCCCGGGGAACCTGGAGTCGGGGATGGGCAAATTGTCAAGGAGCAAGGAGGTTGGGAACACTGCCTCTGACTTCACTGATAGCCTATCCATTCCCTGCCTCTGCCCACAGATGGGGAAGGCTGAGGGTGTCATCAATGCGGAAATTCCTAACTGCTGGGAGTGCCCTCGCTGTACCCAGGAAGGCCGGACCAGCAAGGTAGGGGCAGGACTGGGCTGGGTGCTGGGCTCCCAGTGGGCTGGGGAGCTGTGCAGAATCTCACCCCCAGCATTCATCTCCTCAGGATTCAGGTGACGGACCAGGCCGCCGAAGGACTGACAACGGAGAGGAGGGTGCCAGCCTGGGGAGTGGATGGAAGCTGACGGAGGAGCCGCCACTTCCACCACCTCCACCCAGGCGCAAGGGCCCTCTGCCTGCTGGGCCCCCCCCAGAGGACGTGCCTGGGCCCCCCAAAAGAAAGGAGAGGGAGTCAGGGAATGAGCCCCCAACCCCAAAGAAAAAGGTGAGCCAGGGAGCATGCTCACTACATTCAGCCCAAGGGAATCTGGGAGTGGTAGTCCTGTTCCTTTTTGGGGAGGGTGGGCCCTCCGTGGGTTCCCTCAGGGATTGTTGGGAGATATAATTCAGGAGGCGCTGGGGGGAGGATGGGGCACACTCAGTGTAGAGAAGAGGTACAGGTGAGAGGGCAGCGGGCACTGGGCAGTGAAGCTTTGGGAGCCCTGGGTACTTTAGGGATTAGGGAAAGAGCATACTCAAAGCTGCTACAGAGGAAGAAGGAGGGGCTAGAAAGGGCCCGAGGGGGAAGAAAGAAGAGATGAGAGCATACTCACTGAGCCAAGACATTGGTTAGAAGGTGAGCATGCTCAGAGTTCTCCTTGAGGTGGGGGCTTCTGGGAATTGTAGTCCAAGAGGAGGCCATGGATCTTAGGTTTGTGGACAATGAGGGGCTAAGGGTCTCTTCCTTTCCCTATGTCTCCCTTTTTCCCTGGTAGGTGAAAGGAGGCCGTGAGAGGCACCTGAAGAAGGTGGGTGGAGACGCCTGCCTCCTCCGAGGATCGGACCCAGGCGGCCCAGGCCTTCTGCCCCCCAGGGTTCTGAATCCAAGCCAAGCTTTCTCGTCCTGCCACCCTGGGCTCCCTCCCGAACACTGGGAGGTGTGCCGGGGACCTCCTCCCTCCCTCTCCCATCTTTCCTTGCCCCACCCTCCACTCTGGAGACAGATCTGTGCTTTCCTGCTCACCTTGTCCTACCCCTGCCCCACTTGGCCACGATGGGCATCTGCACCCTGGGAGAGTGGAGGGGGAGAGTGGGTTGGGTCCAGGGCCTCAGGAGCCCCTGACTGTCCAAGAACCCTCAGGGTATTATCTGACCGTTTTGCACCATCTTTCTAAACCTTAAAGGGGAAAGAACTGAGTCCAAATCTCTGCCTGCTGACTCCTGTGTGGTCTTGGCAATTTGTCAGCTGCTCTGAGCCTCAGTTTTCTCATTTGGGAAATCTACCTTCCTTATCTGCCTATCGCACTATTTAAATCTACTGAGAGTAAATGGACTTTGTAAATTATAAAACTTACCTAGATTCGAGGAAAATGAGGTCCAGAGAGGTTAAAAGACTGGTCTAAGGTCATACAGCAAAGCTCGGAATCAGATGTCACTTTGCATGGACACACTAAACCTGCCTGATTGCATTCAAATCCTGCCTCTGCCATTTGTCACTTTGGCGCTTAATCTCTCTGAGCCTATCTGCCTCATGTCTAAAAAGAGTGACCCAGGTTGCCACTCCATTCAAGCTCTGTGAGGATGTGCCGAGTCAGCGAGTGGAATGCTCTGCCTGGGGCCAGGTGATCTTTGTTATTCTCACATCCCTGACTGGACACTTGGAATTGTCTAGTCCAGGGGTCCTCAAACTACGGCCCGCACGCCACATGCAAATACAAATATTGTATTTGTTCCCGTTTTGTTTTTTTACTTCAAAATAAGATATGTGCAGTGTGCATAGGAATTTGTTCATAGTTTTTTTTTAAACTATAGTCCGGCCCTCCAACGGTCTGAGGGACAGTGAACTGGCCCCCTGTTTAAAAAGTTTGAGGACCCCTGGTCTAGTCCAACGTCCCATCTTGTAGATGGTGAGACAGGGGCTTCCCAAGGTCACACAGAGTTGATGGCCAAGCCAATACTCAAATCTGGACTATGTTTTCATAGCATGCTGCTTGTGGAAATTCATGAGCTACTGGAACCCATAAGGTATTTGATTCTTTGAATCAGTGCCTTCACGTGACATAAGGATGTGAAGTTCAGGCATGGCTTGGCTAATGCCTCACATCGCTCAGAGCCAGGGCTGGGTCAGGACTCTCCCTTGGACTGTTCATCCCCTGGTGACTCCTCAAGGGCAGGGGGGTGGGAGAGTGTGTGTCGGACCCTAGAGCCGTCTCCTATCTTTCTGCAGAAACCAAAGCCACCTTTGGCCTCTGCCGAGGGCCCAGCGGTGCCATCCCCATCACCACAGAGGGAGAAGTTAGAGCGTTTCAAGCGGATGTGCCAGCTGCTAGAGCGGGTGCCTGACACCTCCTCGTCCTCCTCGGACTCAGACTCAGACTCCGACTCATCAGGCACATCCCTGAGTGAGGATGAGGCCCCTGGCGAGGCCCGAAATGGGCGACGGCCAGCCAGGGGCAGCTCAGGCGAGAAGGAGAACCGCGGGGGGCGACGGGCTGTACGCCCTGGCAGTGGGGGGCCCCTCCTCAGTTGGCCTTTGGGCCCTGCCCCACCACCCCGGCCCCCACAGCTGGAGCGTCATGTGGTACGGCCCCCACCTCGAAGTCCTGAGCCCGACACACTGCCTTTGGCTGCTGGATCCGACCACCCTCTGCCCCGTGCTGCCTGGCTTCGTGTCTTCCAGCACCTTGGGCCCCGAGAGCTGTGCATTTGCATGCGAGTCTGCCGGACTTGGAGCCGCTGGTGAGTGGCCTGCACAGGCCTAGGTTCTATTGCTGACACCCTCCTCACTTTCTGGGTGACTTGTCACCTGTTCCTTATCCTTCCTCCCTGGTCACTGCTACTTCTGTAGTGTGTGCACACGACAGCACGATACTTCTGCATTTACTGTGCATGGGCTGCTTTCTGTTTTTGAGCTCATTTAATCCTCATAAGGCCTCTGTGAGGTAGTACTATTACTCCCCCTTACAGATGAAGCTGAGGTCAAGATCATGTGGACAGGAAGCAATAGAACCAGGAATTTGAACCCAGCCCCTCTCTGCTGGGTTCCCGAATCTTTCCTCTTAACAATATCATTTTTGAGTGTTTAGTGTGTACCAAGCATAGTGCTGACTGTTGTATATGCATCATCTCATTTGCTTTTCACACTTCCTCTTCTGAGGACAATCGTACCTGCTTCATTTACACATGAGAAAAGCTCTTGGCTGCGCCGGCCCCTGCCCTGTCACAGGCAGCCATACTTGGGCCTCCTGACCCCGAGGAACGCCTTCATGCCCCAGAGCCACCACCAGCTCCCTCTGCCTGTCCTCCCCCTTCTCCCCACTGCTTCCTGAACCTTGTTTACTCAGAAATCTCCCTCAGCTTCCAAACCGCTGGTCTTCCTCCCCCCAGTCAAGCTCTCGGAACACGCTGTTCCCCTCACAGCTCATGGAGGGGATGAGCCTTCATTCATTTGTTCATTTTCATGTTCTAATCAGTTTCTGGGGTGGCGCAGATACTGTGTCTGTTTTATCTTCATGTTCCCAGCACGAGACAAAGGGCAGTATAGATGCCCAAGAAATATTTTATTACATGAGAAAATTCAGGCTCTTTCTCAAGCACTTACTGTGGATTAGACATCCTGTTGGCCACTTTGCAAATGTTAGCTGATTTTCCTCATGATAGCAGCCCTGTGAGGGAAGGAGGGACTCCTGAAGTCACAGTCCAAGTTAGTGGCTGAACTCAAACTCTGATGCTTTTCCTGTGGGTTCTGGGTGCTAGTTCATGCCTACTGGCGTCTGGAGGTCAGTGCCTGTGGTTCAGTCTGACTCTTCCTCTCCGGAGCTGTCTGCCGTTGGGCCAATTTCTTAACTGCTTGTGGCCTCCTTTTCTTCATCTGTTAAACCAGGAGGACCAGAACATTTACTTCAGAGTTGTTGGTGTGGTGTTTTAAATTTAACTTATTGTGTTGACGTTGATTAGTAAGGTTCTATACTGCATTGTCTGTGTACCTCATAGTGTTTTTGTAGCTGAGGGCAGTGCCTGGGAAAAAGAAGCTACTTGATGCCTTAACCATAATCATTACTATTCACTCAGTTACAAGTCATTACTGAAAGCTCAGACTTTCACATCCTCAGAACATAGCTCCACGTCAGCCCGCAACATGGAAGCAAATAGTGAGAGCAGTTGCTGGAGGTGACCCCCCGGCCTCATGTGATAGTTGGGGAAGTGTTTGCTGAGGCCTCTTCATCAGGGCCAGCTCTGTGCGTGGTACATGGGATTCAGAACTGAAGGGGACTTGATTTCGGCCTCAAGGAGATACGTGTGACCAGAGGTAGAGAGAGGCTAGACTGCACAGTGGTTTCCAGCTTGGGCCCTGGAGTTTGGTCCTTACGTGTTTCATCAGCTGTGACTCCGGCACTTCCTGGGTGTATGGCCGTGGGTGGACAGTTCTACCTATCCAGGCCTCAGTGTTCTCATCCACTATCTGGAGTTCAAATTAATACTTTGTAGGGATTAAATGAGATGGTTCTTGCAAAGTACTTAGCATCGTTCCTGGAGGGTACTAAATACTCAATAAAATGGTGGTTTTCCATAAGAGGCGGAGGGTAGGACAGAGCAGGGACCCATGGGGCACAATGGGAACACTCAGAAGGCTCTCTAAGGCCTGTGAGCAGAAGCAGGGGCAGGGAATGGAGAGAAGTGACTCAGGTTGAGAACTTTTTTAAGAAGCAGAAGAGCCCTGGCTGGTTTGGCTCAGTGGATAGAGCGTGGGCCTGCAAACTGAAGGGTCCCAGGTTCGATTCCGGCCAAGGGGATTGCAGGTTCGATCCCCAGTAGGGGACGGGCAGGAGGCAGCCAATCAGTGATTCTCTCTCATCATTGACATTTCTATCTCTCTCCCCTCTCCCTTCCTCTCTGAAATCAATAAAGATATATTTAAAAAAAAACAAAAACAGAAGAGCTTGGATTTGGTGACTAAGTGGCTATGGGGCCACAGGGTGACTCAAGTGAGTTTCTGGGCCACAAGCCTGGGTGGGCAGCAGTGCCGGTCCTCACGCTGGGGAACACCAAAGAAGAGAGGCAAGTTGTAGGGGAAAGGGAAGCACACGGATTTGACATGTGTGGTCTGGAAAGATTGTGGCCCAGTCGGAGCTAGCAGGGAAACAGCTGGATGTACAAGTCTGAGGCTCAAGAGAAAGGTCCAAGTTTAGAAACTAGAGACACAGCAGTGAACAAACAGGCAGGAGAGCAGGCAGTTGCAGGTTGTCCTGTCTGGTGGCTTCTGTCTTCTCTTGGAACTAGAAGGTGAAGTGATTTACCAAGAGAAAGATCCAAGTTTGGGAGTTTTAATCTATAGATACCAGCTTCCAGGAAGAAAGCAGAAGACAGAATGTCAGTATTTGTGAGTTAGAGAAAGAGCAGCCAGAGACTTGGAGGAAATCAAGGGCTGAGCTGTGCTCTAAGGGAGGGAGATGGAGGAAGGAGTGAGTGGCGAACAGTGTTGCATGTTGGCAAACGGAGATCAAGGACCAGAGTGGCGGTTGCATTTTGCTACAAGGAGGCCTTGGTATCCTTGGCTGTGCTACAGGGGGGTGGGGAGACCGAAGCCAGGTCACATAGGGTCAAGGACATCAGCTTCTAGGCCAGGACTTGATGGCTTGCTGCTGTACCTGGTTTCTAAAATGGTACCTGGCATACCGTCAGTACTAAGAAAATATTTGTTGAATGAATGAAAGACAGTGAGAAAATCAGGATGGAGTGTAGAAAGAGGTAGTGAGAGAAATTTGTAGGTGGGGAGCAGGAAGTTGCAGGCTTTCCTCTCTGGTGACTTCTATCTTTTCTTGAAACTGGGAGGCGAAGTGACCTGTCAAGACGGAGGGGAAGCCCTGGCAGGGTAGCTCAGTTGGTTAGAGTTGTCCTGATATGCCAAGGTTTGGGGTTCGATCCCTGACCAGGGCACATACAGGAAGCAGCCAATGAATGCATAAATAAGTGGAACAATAAATTGATCTCTCAAATCAATTTTTTAAAGGAGGGGAGAGAAGGCAGGCCGCAGTGTCGAAGTTGTTGAGTTGCAGGGAAGAGGGGTGGGACTTTGGGGGACATGGGCAGAGAGAGTGGCAAAGAAGGGACTGGAACACAGGGTCAAGGCCAGCTGGGGTTGGAAGTAGAGGCTTAGAGATGACAGATTGGAGGACAATGGAAGCATCAGGGAACCGAGAGCTGAGAGGGAAGAACTGGCTTTGACTGGAGACCAGGAGGCTGTTGAGCTCCTTACAGGTGGCCATTTGGGCTGCTCCATCTCTGTGTCCCCAAAAGGCCTCTGCAAGAGGGAGGTTTAGGACTGCATTTTAGGATTTTTGAGGTGGGCTTAGTAGGGGATGACTTAGGGCAGTGATGGCGAACCTTTTGAGCTCGGCGTGTCAGCATTTTGAAAAACTCTAACTTAACGCTGGTGCCGTGTCACATATAGAAATTTTTTGATATTTGCAACCATAGTAAAACAAAGACTTATATTTTTGATATTTATTTTATATATTTAAATGCCATTTAACAAAGAAAAATCAACCAAAAAAATGAGTTCGCATGTCACCTCTGACACGCATGTCATAGGTTCGCCATCACTGACTTAGGGGGTAGCTGGAGTTAAGGGTAAAGTGAATGGTTTAGAGAACTTGACATCAAGCCCTGACCCCCCTGGGTGATGGCATGCTTTAGTCCCTGAGGAGTTCTTCCTGCTTTTTGCCTTAGTGTTATTCCCCAGCTTAGAAAGCACCCATCCATGGCTCCCTGTTGCCCTCACAACGAGCTCCCACAGTCCGATTGGACACGAACAGTGCCCCAGTGGCTGCAGTAAACACTTCCTCTGTACTCTCTCTCTTTGTCTTTGCAGCAAACCTTTGAATTAAGTGTTGCATTTAATTCCTTTTATAGTTTGGAGAATGGCCCAGAGAGGGCAAGTGACTTGTCTAAGGTCACACAGAGCACAGAGGTGGCAGAGCTGGGATTTAGTACCCATGCCCTTCACCTCTGAGCTCTGTGGCCACAGCAATTCAGCCTGGCATTCTAGTCTTTCTTTTTAAAAAAATGGGTTTTTTTTTTTTTTTTTTTTTTTTTTAAAATATATTTTATTGATTTTTTACAGAGAGGAAGGGAGAGAGACAGAGAGAGTTAGAAACATCGATGAGAGAGAAACATCGATCAGCTGCCTCCTGCACATCTCCCACTGGGGATGTGCCCGCAACCCAGGTACATGCCCTTGACCGGAATCGAACCTGGGACCTTTCAGTCCGCAGGCCGACGCTCTATCCACTGAGCCAAACCGGTTTCGGCAAAAATGGGTTTTTTATTCTGTTTATTTATTTACTTATTTATATCCTCACCCAAAGATATTTTTTAAATTGATTTTAAAGATAGAGGAAGAGGAGAGAGAGAGAGAGAGAGAGAGAGAGAGAGAGAGAGAGAGAGAGAACATTGATTGGCTGCCTCCCACATGCACCTTAACCGGGAGAGAGAGAGAGAGAGAGAGAGAGAGAGAGAGAGAGAGAGAGAGAACACATTGATTGGCTGCCTCCCACATGCACCCTAACCGGGGCCCAAACCCTCGACCCTTTGGTGCATGGGACAACACTCCAACCAACGGAGCAACACTGGCCAGGGCCATTCTAGTCCCTCTTGACATGTCACCCCTACCCTAGGCCTCCTCTGTAGCCTCAACCTCTGCCTCTTCCCCACTCACCAGAGTTCAGGCTCCCGATCCAGACCCTGGCTCTGCTACCATTTAGTAGCTGTGATACCTTAAACAAGTTTCTTAACCTCTCTGAGCCTCATTTCTCTTTACTCGAAAAAGGAGATGATAATAGTATTTACCTGCTAGGGCTATTGTGAGGTTAAATGTTTAATACATACAACAGTACCTGGCACATAGTAAACCCTTGATAAATAGTAGTTATTAGTGCTATAGTCGTCATCATCATCATCATTCTTATTATTAGGAGATGATGAATTGTCCTTTGTTCATGCTGCCTGACTTCTCGGAGCTCTCTGTGTTCTCTCTGTATCCTGGACCTGGGTACTAGTTCTTCCCCGTCTGGAATGTACACTGGCTTCCTACCCACTCCTCACTGGAGTAGTGACTGCTGTCCTTCAAATCTCATCAGGCATTGTCTCCCTGGGCGGCTCCCTGTCTCAGCCTTCTCATTGACTCTTATCATGTTCTTTGTTGCTTCAGTTTCTGTGGACTGGCTGTGTCTCCCCCACTTCCTGACTGCTTTGTGCCCAGTGGAGGCTGGACACTAAGTATCAGTAGGGCCCTCAGTGACTGTTGGCTGCTGCTCTGAGGTTCAAATCCAGTTTCCTGGTCATGCAAGAGCAAAGGGATCGATTAGCTCCAGGACAAGAAAAGTCAGGGGAGACTTCCTGGAAGAGGAGGCACTGGCGCTGAGCCTTTAAGGATCTGGGTTGGTTGGCATTTCCAGCACAACGTATGTGCCAAAATGTGTTGGCACCAGACAGCCTTGTGTGTCTGTAGGCTGTGGTTTGGCCTGGCTCTTGTGGAGTACGATACAGAACAACTGGGAGCCTGTGTGTACCTCCAGGGGGAAGGGGTTCCTTTCTAGCCATGGAAGATCCAGGAGGAGCTTCAAGGCGATGGTCGCAGTTGAGCTGGGACTTGATTGGGTCAGAGTGGGCAGAGAGGTTTTGGATGGAGTAAGATTTTGCTGAGTAGAGACAAAGGGCAGGACCTAAGGACAGAAGTTGTGTTGAGGGTGGGGTTTTTGTTTTGTTCTTTTCCTTTTTAGAATTGGAGAGATTTGCAAATGTTAGTGGTTGAGTGGATGGAACCAGGAGCGGGAGAGGCTAGAATGCCAGAAGAGGGAGGAGTGGTAGGAGGTGATAGGGCAGGGAGGTGGAGTTGTTGGGATTGAAGCCTTAAGGTCTGGGCCTCCAGCCTTCCCTAAAATGTCACCCAGGGGCTCCGAGGTATGCCTGGCAGTTTTAAGTAGCACAAAAAGGCTTAATTCTTTTATTAATTTTGAAAAGGAGGTCTCTCCATTGTGTGCTGTTGCATCTTTAATACCTTTCTTATACTCATCTCCCTGTTTAACACAAAGTCTTTAGGTGGTGGCCCAAAGCTACATCGACACCTGGCTAGAATTTAATAACCCTGGTCTGTGTTTATTATATTTATTTCTATGGTTAACACATTTATGTGAAACAGTGTTGGTTTTAAGTGCATAGAGGGGATCAATTTTAAGATAAATTCATGTTCTGCAGATAAGTGAATAGCAAATGACTGGGGTTGGAGAAAAAGCCCTTCAGAATTGGGGGACAGGGAGAGAGACATCTTCCTGGGCCCTCTCCACCCCTGCTGCTTCTGACACAGTTCATCTAACCCAGTGGGAAATTCCTGACATGCCTCCAGAACTGCATTAAGAAGAGTTTTCAGCCCTAGCCGGTTTGGCTCAGTGGATAGAGCATTGGCCTGCGGACTAAAGGGTCCCAGGTTCGATCCTGGTCAAGGGCACATGCCTGGATTGCGGGCTCGATCCCCATTAGGGGCCGTGCAGGAGGCAATTGATTAATAATTCTCTTCATTGATGTTTCTATCTCTTTCTCCCTTCCTCTCTGAAATCAATAAAAATATATTTAAGAAAAAAAGACTTTTCAAAAGGAGTCTCAAGGAACTCTTAGTGCACCGCCAAGTATTAATAGATAACCTTTGGTGGGGAAGGGTTCCCTGATGAAATAAGTTTGGGAAGCCTTTTCCCAAAGGGCATGTCAAGGCTGTCAGAAATGCTGGGATCAGGAAACCTGCTTTCCCTTTGTTCAGACCTCATTCATCTTTGTAGCTTCAATACCTGGGACCTGCCAGGTCTTCCATAAACATTGACCGGGTGAATACATGAAAAGCTGTAACTGCAGTGTGTGTGAGCAGTGCTCTTGGAAGCTTGGCCCCATTCTTTACAACAAATGCACAACAGATAACCTGCCGTGCCCGTGGCACCGTGCTGGGTACTGGGGAAACCAAAGGGAAAAGGCCAGATGTGCCCTTGTGGAGCCTGCATTGTAGTTCATGGGACACAATAGTCAAGTAAAGAGCAAATAGGGCTGTAAGTCAAGCCTTAGGCAGCTGGCCATCAGGGTGGGCCAGATGTGGATCAAGAGCAGAAATTGGTAGAGGAGAAGTGACCACAACCAACAACATAACTTGGTGAGCAGTCCCAGGTGGGGGCTGGGAGTGCCGAAGCTCCCTTTGGTGTTACAGCAACTACAGTATGTAGGATGTTTGTGTCTTAAAGCTGTAAGGTAAGAAAACCAGAAAGACCTCATTTGCTCTTGCAGCAGCCCTGAGGGGCAGGCCAGTAAGGATCATTATCTTCATTTTCTAAACTAGGCCCCGGAGGCGCAAGGAGAATGGAGTTTCCCAGGAGGAAGACTGTTTGAAAACTTCTTAACTAACATAGTTTTTAACGAAACTTGCATCTAGTTCAGTAATGGGTTTGAGCCCCAAACTCAATCCTCTTGGCCTGGGTCCTGGAGCTTCCTGCAGCCCCCTCCTCCCACCTTCCGTGTGGATCAGGAGAAAACGGGTGTGTCATTGAGTGTGGGGAGGGCTGTGGGCTCCCTGAGAGCTGAGGGCTGTCTACCCTCTTGTGGCTGCCAGGTGCTATGACAAGCGTCTGTGGCCTCGAATGGACCTGAGCCGGCGGAAGTCACTCACTCCCCCCATGCTTAGTGGTGTGGTTCGTCGCCAGCCCCGAGCCCTGGACCTCAGCTGGACAGGTGTCTCCAAGAAGCAACTCATGTGGCTTCTGAACCGACTGCAAGGTATGGCAAGGTGGTGAGGTTGGATAGAATGACTGGGATAAGCCTGGCACAGAGCCCTCCCAGCACCAGCTTCCTGACTTCCCCCAGGCCTGCAGGAACTGGTGCTGTCTGGCTGCTCCTGGCTCTCTGTCTCTGCCCTGGGCTCAGCCCCACTGCCAGCCCTGCGGCTCCTGGACCTGCGCTGGATTGAGGATGTTAAAGACTCCCAGCTCCGAGAGCTGCTGCTGCCTCCGCCAGACACCAAACCAGGTGCAGCCTCCGTTGGCTCATTTGTAGAACGGGTTGGGCGAGGTGGGGTTCTGAGGCCCATGAGGTGTTAGAGGGTTTGAAGAAAGGATAGAATACTTGAGTTTGAAAAGGAAGGCCCTGCTTGGCCATTGTTCATTCACTCACCTACTGTGCGCTGGGCCCTGTGATAGGAGTGGAGGGAACAGGATGAAGAGGATGTAGTCCCTGGCCTCCAGGGGGAGATAATTGTGGGATGAAGCACAACAGAGGACAGGAGGATGGCACTGGACTCTGGGAAAAGCCAGGGCATCTAAGTGAAGCCCTGGGTGTGGTGGGCTCCACCGACAGCCTTCTCCAAAGGGAGCAGTGGCTATTGCTGTGGGAGAATGTGCACCTCTGTGGCCAGTCAATTCTGTTTGTCAAGAGGAACCAGGAATATATATTTTCTGTCGCATATCCTGGTTTTTAAATGATGGAAATTAATTCAGATTCTTTAAAAGTTCACGTGTGGATCCAGTAAAAATATGGCTGAGCAATAGATTTAGTCCCTAGACTCCCTTGCCCTACAGTCAAAAGATACGGATTTTCCTAAGGGAAAAGAGCAGAAAGGGAGCCGATTGACTTGGAAGTTTGCGTGGAGTGGTAGTATCATCTCCCCAGTCAGACCAGCCACCTCTTCACTGGGGTCAGGCCCAGGTACCCTGCCCAATAATAAAGTCAGCTTTTATTGTTGAACACATTTTGGGCCTGGGCCTGGGCCTATATAGCACCCTGGACACCTCAGCCTGAATCAGCCTCATTCCCCACCCTGGTGGAACCCCAGTCATGCAGAGAGAGAGAGGCTCAGAAATAGAAGGTTATATAGCATGATGTGGTAGGCTAAGGGCTGTGGTGGGGGTGAAGGAGCAATGCAAGAAGCCCTCCTGAAAGGAGCTAAACTGAGTCCTGAAAGGGACAGGGTTTTTCCAGGGAGTTTGAGGCAGAATAAGTAGTTTTGTGGGGCAGGAGGCCTATATTGACTGAGGGGGATGCTGGGAGCTGAGGCTGGTCAGGTGAGCAGAGGTCTGGTCACCTTGGGGGTCATACGAGGTGTGGGGTCCTGAGGTCTGGGGCCTCCTTGTCTAGCCAAGAAATAGGATGCTTACAGTAGCATCCTCTCTGGTCTGCACCAGTCTGTTCTTCACTCCGAAGTCAGGGGAACCATCCAGAAAGACAAATGTATCCGTTTCACTCCTTGCTGTAAACTCTTTTTTTGTTGCTTCCTGGTGTTCTTTGGATAAAGATCAGTGTTTTACTGTATTCACTAAGGCCTGCCATAGTCTGGTTCCTGCTCACCCATGAGGTTCCTACATTTTAGCCACCTCAACCTCCTTGCCAAGTTCCCTCCAGCCCCAGGGCCTTTGCCTCCTCTTCTTTGCCTAGAATGCTCTTATCTTCCTTCATCTAATTAACACCTAATCACCTTTCAGGCTGCAGGGTAAATGCCACTTCTTCCTAGAAGCCCTCCATGATTCTCTTCCCCACTGAACTCAGGTCCCTCTTCAACTTTGAGAGAGTTCCCTCCCAGTATAGAAATGATTTGATTAAAATCTTTCCTCTCACTAGGTTCTTAAGTGCTGTGAGGGCAAGGACTAGCTTTCACAGCTCTTTCATGGCTCCCTTCTTCCTACCCTCCTCCACTGCACCCCTTCACAGCAGCCTTGGAAAAGAGGTAGAGAAGCAACTAGGATTCTTTGCATTTTCTGGATGAGGTACCAGAGGTCCAGAGGGGTTGAGTGCTGCAGGTCGCACAGGCAAAGCCAGACCAGAGCATTCACCATCGCCCACTCTTACTGGAACTGGACCGAGCCAGGAAGATGTGGGCTCATGGAAGGGTGGGCATTGGGAGCAGTGCATTCCATGAGGCGAGGAAGTGCCGGTTGGCTGGCAGACTGACCCCATCTCCTTCTGCCTGAATTCGTTTCAGTTTAAGCGCCTTTATCAGGAGTTTGCAAAGATGAGCCTTCTGGGCCCTCGAGGCCTATTGTGCATGTTGGAACTCTACACCTACTTTTCTGATCTTGGCCGCCTGGTTTGTACAGCATTCCTGGAGCAAAACTTAAAGTTCTACTTCTTGCTTTTGCCCCTGCTATTTTCTGCCTGGCATACTCTTCTCCCACCTCTCCACAGGGTTAGTCCTTGAAGGCCCAGCTTAAATGCTGCCACCTCAGTGAAACCCTCCCTGATGCCTCCTTTTCCCTGTCCAAGCCAGGGGGCCTCTTTCCTCTGCTTCCTCTAATGGCTTAAGCTGCGGCCCAAGGTTGATGGCATCTGTAATGTATTCCCTCTCTAAGCTCTCAGCTCCTCAAATGAAAAAAAAGGAGAGGCTAGAATCCTCAGAGCTTGCCAAGGCAGGTACTCACAGAGGCAGCAAGTGATGAGATTGGTGCAGGACATTAGGAAGTAGCCTCTAGCAACCCATTCCCAGCCAATTGTCAGGTGAAAGGGTAGCCCAGTGATGTCAGATCTTACAATTTTCAAGGAAAAGCTCAATATCTAAATCTATATATATAAAAGCCAAGTGACCAGAAATACTGGCACTGCAGCCAGCCAGCCAGCCCAATGGGAGGAGGG
>NW_005871534.1:573954-576952 GCF_000147115.1 Myotis lucifugus
CCCCGCCCACCCCCCCTGCGCTCACCCTCCAGTGTCCTCTTCTCTTCCTCTCCATCTCTCCCCTCCCGCGCCAGCTGGCCCGATTGCGCCACGATGGGGGGGCCAGCTGGATCCCACCTGTGCATAAATTCGTGCCCCGGGCCTCTAGTTTCTTTATAACCCCCCCCCTTTGCCCTAGCTGGTTTGGCTCAGTGGATAGAGCATCGGCCTGTGGACTGAAGGGTCCTGGGTTCAATTCTGGTAAGGGCACGTGCCCGGGTTGCAGGCCTGATCTCCAGTAGGGGGTGTGCAGGAGGCAGCCAATCAATGATTCTCTCTCATCATTGATGTTTCTCTCCCTCTCCCTCTCTGAAATCAATAAAAAAAACATTTAAAAATAAATAAAAATGTCCTGTAGGCCCGGCCCATGTGGCTTAGTGGTTGAGCATTGACCTGTAAACCAGGAGGTCATGGTTTGATTCCCAGTTGGCACATGCCCGGGTTGCGGGCTCAATCCCCAGTGGTGGTGTTGGGCGGGGGGCGGGGGGGCGGGGGGCGGGCATGCAGCCGATCAGTGATTCTCATTGATGTTTCTTTTTTTCTTTTTTTTTAAATATATTTTATTGATTTTTTACAGAGAGGAAGGGAGAGAGATAGAGAGTCAGAAACATCGATGAGAGAGAAACATCCATCAGCTGCCTCCTGCACGTCCCCCACTGGGGATGCGCCCACAACCCAGGTACATGCCCTTGACTGGAATCGAACCCGGGACCCTTGAGTCCGCAGGCCGACGCTCCATCCACCGAGCCAAACCGGTTTCGGCCTCATTGATGTTTCTATCTCTCCCTCTCACTTCCTCTCAAATCAATAAGAAAAAAATATGTATTTTTTAAATGTCCTTTTGGTAGGCTTAGTCACTTAGAAAATTTTTAGCATATGCAGATTCCATAAAACACTGGCGTAGGCTAGGTTCATGAGTTTGTGGCATCTGATCTAGTTTATCTAAGGGCTAGGCTGGTGCCCGGGAGGTATATAGCATGGTGGTAGGTGTTTGGACTTGGAGCCACCAGGCCTGCTGTCCTAGCTTTGTTACTTCATAGTCATGTGACTTTGGACAGATTGCTTAATGGTTTGAGCCTCCATTTTCTCTTCAGTAAACAGGAATGATTATCAGAGAGCTTCTCTCCCAAGGCTGTGCTTCTTAAAGCATGGTCTCCAAACCAGCAGCTTCAACATCACTTGCTAGAAAAATAAACTCTGAGGCCCCAGCTTAGAGCACCTAAACTCTGGGGGCAGGGCCAGCAATCCATTTTAACTAGCCTTCCAAGGGACATCGTTTGAGAGCCACTGGCCTAGGGGCAGGCAGCCATTTAGCCTGTGTCTGGCGCACAGTGAGGGCTCAATTAGTGGCTGCTGGTGCACCATAGGCGTTTATTTTTTTAAAAAACAGAGAAACTGTAATGCCAGGAATATGGTAAATTCAATAAAAGGGAAGCAGACCATGCGCTTGGGGTGCAGAGTTGAGCAGTGTAAGCTCATGTACCCCGGAGATAAAGGAAAAGGCTGAGTTGGACCTGAAAGCCAGTGACACTGGCCAGCAGCGGACTGAGCACAGGTGGCCACAGGAGAGTCTCAGGGCAGGGTCACCTGTGGAATTGGGTCCAAGTGTTTGGGGGTGAGGGAGAGGAGTGAAGAGCTGAGAAAGTGATAAGACCTTGTAGGAGCTGCAGTGCTCCACCAAGGAGATTGAACATCTTTGAGGTGCTCTCAGAGTTTTTAGCACAGAAGGGGTGTGGGCCCACCTGTATTTGAGAATGGCTCTCTTTGGATTCCGGAAAGAAGAGGCGAGACTAGAGTGAGTGAGGAGGCGGGGGCACGAGTTGAGGCAAGAGTGGTGTTGACTCAGAGTGGTGACGGGGAATGGAGAGAAAGGGATCCAGTTGGTGACTTTACTGATCATGGAAGGAGAGGAAAGTGGGAGAGCAGCCTACAATGGCAGTCCTGGTAGGGATGTCATTTGTTAGATGAGTGACTATATATTGAGCACCTATGTCCCAATTGTTGGGGTTAAAGCAAGAACAAGACAAACAAAAATTCTTGCCTTCATGGAACCGACACTAGTGGAAGGAGAGGGGGAAAAAATATATGCTAGATCAGTGATGGCGAACCTATGACACTCGAACTCATCTTTTTGGTTGATTTTTCTTTGTTAAATGGCATTTAAGTATATAAAATAGATATAAAAAATATAAGTCTTTGTTTTACTATAGTTGCAAATATCAAAAAATTTCTATATGTGACACGGCACCAGAGTTAAGTTAGGGTTTTTCAAAATGCTGACACGCCGAGCTCAAAAGGTTCGCCATCACTGTGCTAGATGGCGGGAAAACAGGGAAAAATAATCTTGTGGAATATTACAGTTTCAAGTAGAGTAATCATGGCAGGCCTCACTGAGGAGGCAGTGTGAGCAATGAACAGATGAGATGAGGACAAGAGCAAGCCACACAGAGAGCACCAGCCGAGGCTCACACAGTGGCAGCAGATTTAGGGGGTGGTGAGGAATATGGGTATGTAGACAGCTGGTCTGGGGGCCTACGTGCAGGAATGGAAGCAGAGGGGTGTGCTGACCTTTGATCTGCCTGCCCAGGGCAAACGGAGAGCCGTGGGCGGCTGCAGGGGGTAGCAGAGCTGCGCTTGGCAGGCCTAGAGCTGACAGATGCCTCCCTGCGACTCCTGCTGCGCCACGCGCCCCAGCTGAGCGCCCTGGACCTCAGCCACTGCGCCCATGTCGGGGACCCCAGTGTTCATCTCCTCACGGCCCCCACCTCCCCACTTCGAGAGACCCTGGTACACCTCAATCTTGCTGGTAAGCATGGTTCCCTGTCTGTCCATCCTGCTAGCCTGTTGATTCCCATGACCAGTGCCCACGCCCTACTCACTCTCTGTGTTGGCTACCATTACCCTATCCCCAGGTTGCACGCTCACTGACATGCTTCGCTTGTCGCGCTGCCCTCGCCTA
>NW_005871534.1:581239-618576 GCF_000147115.1 Myotis lucifugus
GGGGAGGCAGACATCCTTATAGGAACCTGTTTTGGGGGGCAAATTGAGATGGGGATAGAAGGGTCAGAGCACTAGGTGATTTGGGTTAGTCCCTACCCTCAGTGCCACAGCCTCTGTATTTAAAATGATCAGAGGGAAAGTCTCTATCCCCAAGGCTCATTCTAGGCCTATGATTTTTTTTTTTTATGTGGGGGCCCAGGATCCACAGGCCAGTCTACCCTCCTAACGTGGAATTATCTAGGGACAGGGAGTTGGCTCTCCTTCCCCTGTGCAGACTGGAGAGGAAAAGAGGCAGTCTCATGGACCCATCTAAGGGAGGTCCCCACCCCCATCCACCCCATGGTTCAGTCTGGCCTGCTGCTGGACTCGCATGTTGCTGGGGTGACAGCTTAAAGGCCAGGATCTTCTCTGCAGGATCCAGAGGCCGGATGAGTAGGTTCTGGGGGCAGGACTGGCTCCAGTCGTGCCCGGAGAAAACAAGCCTGGGTCAGGCCATGGGAGAAAGCAGGAGTAGGCCTGGCCCAGAGGCCCGTCTGTGGGCGACACCTGCTAATACCCTTCATGGCCCAGTTTCCCAAAACACTCGTCCTTGTCTTTCTACCACCACTCTCCAGGCTCTTCACCTTCCTCCTTCCCTCAGCCCCAGAGCAATCTAATGGGTCCTGCAAGAATTATTGGGAAAAGATCCAGATTCTGGAATTCAGGTGGCCTGGGTGAAAATAACATACAAATAGTATTAAACTGTCATTAAGTACCAGGCACTGTGCTTAGGGCTTTTATGTGTGTTACCTACTATCCTACGAAATAGGTACCACTATTAATGGCGATTTTGCAGATGAGAAAACAGGATCAGAGATGTTATATCACCTGCCCAGAGTCCCACAGCAAGCAAGTGGCAGGATTTGAACGTTGGCAGTCTAGTTCTAGAGTCCAGATTTATACCAACCGGGAACAGGATCCAGGCAGGTAATATGGAAGCCAAGTTGGTTTTGTGGGGACTGTGGCTATAAAGAGACCCTGCCCTGTTCAAAGGCAGCAGCCACGACTCAACTCTAGCTGATAGTTGTCATGGAAGAATGTGGACCGGGTGTAACCAGATCCTCCAAATTTTTAAGAGGATCTGGAAATTGGGATATTTCTATGAAATATCTTGGGTTTTATTTATTTTTTTATCCTCACCCGAGGATTTTTTTTCCATTGATTTTTAGAGAGAGTGGAAGGGAGGGATGAGAGAGAGAGAGGGAGAGAAAGAAATATTGACATGAGAGAGACACATTGATTGATTGCCTCCCTCCTGGATGAGGTCCCTTTCCGAACCCAGGGGATGGAACCTGCAACTGAGGTATGTGCCTTTGACCCTTGACCAAGAACTGGGAATCGAACCTGTGACCTTTCGGTCTCTCTAACCACTGAGCATCCTGCCAGGGCAAAATCTCTTGAATTTAAAAATTGGCAACTTAATTCTTGGGTTCATGGTGTGCCAATTTGCAAACTGGCCTTGGACTTTAGTGTTAACTCTAATAATAACAGCAAACACTTAGTGCTTACTATGTGCCTTGCACTATTCTTATCATTTGATGTCTATTAATTTTCACAATTTTATAAAGCAGATAGGTGCTATTATCAATCCCCATTTTCCAGATGAGGCAATTGAGGCACAGAGAGACTAAGTCACTTGCTCAAGACTACACAGCTTGTAGATCTGAGAATGACCCCAGGCAGCCCAGCTCCAGAATCTGCTTTTTAACCCCTATGTTTATAACGAGGTAAGATTGTCAGAAAAATGTCATCCAGCTGTTTTAATAGTGAGGTGGGGGAACTAAGGCCCAGACAGGCCAGAGCCTTCCCAAGGCTGCCCATTCGTTCACTCGACAAAGACTGAGAGTCTTTTTTTTTTTTTTCAATCTTCATCCAAGGATATGTTTTTATTGCTTTTTAGAGAGAAGAAGTCTATGGCCATACCACCTGGAATGGGTCCGATCTCATCTAATCTCAGAAACTAAGCAAGGTTGGGCCTGGTTAGTACTTGGATGGGAGGAAGATGGGAGAGAGAGAGAGAGAGAGAGAGAGAGAGAGAGAGAGAGAGAGAGAGAGATATTGATTTGCTATTGGTTGCCTCCCGTATGCACCCCAACCAGGGATCAAACCCAAACCTAGGTATGTGCCCTGACCAGGAATCAAACCTGCAACCTTTTGGTGTATGGGATGACACTCTAACCAACTGAGCTACCTGGCCAGGGCAAGACTGAGAGTCTTTCTGCCAGGCACTCTTCTAGGTCCTAAGGATACAGCCTTGCTACTGCTCAGGAAGTTATAGACACTGAATCCATCCCTCTTGTCCCCACAGGTGGCCATGGTGGAAGTACAACTGGAGAACAACTACGAATACCCACCAGGCCTACTGGTGGCCTTTAGTGCCTGCACCACTGTACTAGTGGCTGTGCACCTCTTTGCACTCATGGTCTCCACCTGTCTGCTGCCCCACATTGAAGCTGTTAGCAACATCCACAACCTCAACTCTGTTCACCAGTCTCCACACCAGCGACTCCACCGCTACGTGGAGCTGGCCTGGGGCTTCTCCACTGCCTTAGGCACCTTCCTCTTCCTCGCTGAAGTTGTCCTTGTTGGCTGGGTCAAGTTTGTGCCCATTGGGGCCCCCATGGGCAAGCCAGCACCTGTGGTACCTGCCTCCCAGGTGCCTGGGACTCTGCCACCAATGGCCACTTCCCTGAGTCCAGCTTCTAATCCACCCTCTGCTTCAGTAGCCCCTCCACAGGCTGCGCCATCTGAGGCCTGCCCACCCCAGCAAGCATGTGGTGGTGGTGGGGTCCATGGGCCAGGATGGCAAGCAGCCATGGCCTCCACAGCAATCATGGTACCCGTGGGGCTGGTGTTTGTGGCCTTTGCCCTGCATTTTTACCGCTCCTTGGTGGCACACAAAACAGACCGCCACAAGCAGGAGTTAGAGGAGCTGAGTCGCCTGCAGGGGGAGCTACAGGCTGTGTGACGGGTGTGTTAGCCACCAGTTACAAGCACTGCCTTCTTCAGGGGTCAGCCGGAGGCGCCTGGTCTAGACCACTGTTCCCTGACTGCCTGGAGGCACTTCTTGTGGACACTCTTAGGTAGAGACCAGATTCCTGACCTCAGGGTCCTTTGGGCTGGGCCTGGGGGCAGCTCCCACATTCCCCGGGATTCTCCTTGTTAGCCGGTCCCATGAGTTTTGTTCTACACCGGGGAGGAGCAAGGGAGAAAGTGGAAGGTCTTCAGTCTAAGGTTCATACACAAAGTGGAAGAAAGGCAGAGAGACCCTGGTCAGACCTGTGGTGCTGACCCCTAGCCACTTGCCCCTATACAGGATGTGGAGGTCAGATTACACGCCCACCCAACTGCCCTAGAAGGCAGCCAACCCTTCCCTTATTTTTATTTGTTAATTTTTAAAATCCTCACCTGAGGGTATTTTTTCATTGCTTTCTAGAGAGAATGAAAGGAAGGGAGGGAGGGCGAGAGAGAGACATCCATGTGAGACAGACACATTGACTGCTTGCCTCCCACACTTGCCCCAACTAGTCCGGGATGAACCTGCAAGCGGTACATGCTCTTTTTTTTTTCTCTTCCTTTTGATTTCAGAGAGGAAGGGAGAGGGAGAGAGAGATAGAAACACCAATGATAAGAGGATCATTGATCGGCTGCCTCCTGCACACCCATGATCTCCTGGTTCATAGGCTGATGCTCAACCGCTGAGCCACTCTGGCCACACCTATCAGTCTTGATGGGTTTCACACTCTTGCTTTAGTTGTTCTAGAGAGGGATTGGGTGTTCTGCCCGGGCATAGGTCCAGCCTGTTCTAGAAGGAGCCTCCCTATTTTTGGAGGTTCAAGTGCCTGTCCAACTCCCCAGACCCACAATTAATGCTTCTATATCTGCTGTGCCAGTCTTGGGGGTCTTTGGAGACTGAGGGCCTGTGTTCCCAGCTTGACTCCCTGGTAAGGGATGGGGTGAGGTTTTAAGGGGGGTCCAGTCCCTAACCCTTGGAATACAGAGCTATTCTGACGCTGAGTTTTTGATGCACCTTGTTTGTATAATAAATTGTGTTTCACAGATGTGTCTGTGGCTGTGAATGGAGGGAAAGGGAGGCTTTCTTAGGATTGGGCGCCTTGTTCCTAAGAGACCAGTAGAGACTGGGTGCTGGGCAAGGGTGTGGGAGAGTAGGTTCCATGTGTGGCCCCCTTCTGGCCAGTAGCCTCTGAATGTAGAGCCTGAGTCATTCCAAGGCAAAGGGCTTTTGCGCTCTTGTTCCTGAGCCCAGGGTCTCTCTTCCACTGAGGATTTAGTATGTTTCTTTTACTCAAGTTTTTTCCTTTGTGTGACTATTACATAGTAGGGGCTTTTCACAGGTTATCTCATTTAACCCTCATAACCACCTAAAGAGACAAGTCTTTCTTATTTCCATTTCAGAGGTAAGGGACCTGGGGTCCAAGAGGCTGAGGATCTTGCCAGAACCACACCGCTCGTCAGTGAAAACTTGGGTTACCTTTGCCATCACATGGGGAATCTCTTTCTGTTTGACTTGAGAAAAGGAGCCAATACCTTTCAACTCGGACGAGAAAGCAGTATGATCTCATCACCCATGCTTCCATGTGAATTCATTTTTTCAGCCTCGTTTTCCTCGAAAATTTAAAAGGTCCCAGTCCTCTCTCTTCTATTCTTACGGTGTGACATCTTGAACAAGTACCCCCCCCCCTTTCTCTTTTCCTACTGCTTAAAATGATAAATGTGCATGGACAAGGCTTCCAGGGCCTGTCCTATGCTTTTTTTTATGCCTACATTAATCCTGCGTGACATCAATATCCATTTCAGAGTAAGAATCTGAAGCTCTGAGAGGTCAATGATTTGCCCAAGGTAATGCAGCGAGAGATGTAGACAGAGATGTCTGGGACCTAGCGCACCCTCAGCTCAGGCAGAGGGGCCTCCTGGGTATGCCATTACCTGGAGACCAGAATACCCAGCGTCCAAGACAGAAATAAAGGGTGCCCAGCCCCGGGCGACCGCAGGCCCCGGGTCCCACCGTAAGCCTGGAACGGTGCTGCCCTCGAGCGGCGAGACCGCGTAAGGCTAGCCAACACCCCCCCGCCCCCCTGCCATCCCGTTGAAAACGGCGGGCACTGGGACCACGATGCGCCCCGCTCACCTAGTTCCTGTAAAGCCGAGTTTACTTTTTACAGGACCCACTCGAGGGTCTGCAAGCCCCACCGCGTTTATCATCCAACTTTGAGACTAGTAGTGGCCGAGTACAGGCAAAAGGCGGAACCCTCTGCAGGTCTCAGTCTCCCCATCTGCCAAGTGGGCATCTTAAGCAGCCAGTGGCCCAAGGGGGATCGCGAAAGGAAAACGCTCTCTGCATTATGTGCGGCGCCAGGCCAGCAGCCTGAGTCACCGCTGTTGGTTGTCGTTTCCATCTCACGGGCGCCCCTCCCAGGCCGCCCGGTTTCGGTGGGTCCTCCAGGAAGAGCCCCGCGACGCCGGGCCGCACGCTGGCCACGCCCTCTGCGCAGGCGCCGCAGCCCCGCCCACAGGCTCGCAGATTCGTGAGGCCGGCTCCCCGGGATTACTCAGGCCCCGATGCTCAGCCGGAAATCCTCATCAGACTCTAAGGAGCTTTGGGCCATAGCCACTTTCCTCGGGTCGGAGTTGGGCAGTCCCCCGAATTGTATTGGAAGAAAATCCAGAAAAGTGGCTGACTTGCCAACAGGGCTTGCCTAAACAGGCATTATTTTCTTGACTTCACCCAAGCGGGTAAAGGGAGGCAAGAGCTGGGGCCAGAAGCTGTGGCGAATCTGCAGCCTCTGGGACGTTTGGCCGCGCAAGGAAGGGGCAGGCAAGAGGAGCAGAGGAGCCCGCGTCTCGTCCACCCATTCGCCCCGCCCGCCTGACGAATCTGCGCCCGTTCAACGCGCCACTCAAATCTCCCCAGCTCTGCCTGGCCGCCTCCCCTTCGCCCCGCCCCCTTTTCCTCGGGGACTAGCCGCTGCTTTCATCGCCGCCGATTCGTCAACGGCCCCAGGCCAGAGCAGCTGGACAGTCGTGGTGAAGCCCACTCTCCGGGGGATGCGGCCAATCTCCAGGCCCCCTAGGCTGCAATTCTCAAGCCTCCTAGGGCGCCGGCCGAGGCGAAACCGTTATCCTCGGCCCCGTTGGTCTCCCAGTGGCGTCCGTGGCGAAAGTGCGAATGTCGACGCTGTGCCTGCTGGGCCTCGCGCAGGTGGCGGTGGTGTTTGGTGCGCGCGCCGGGGAGGTGGT
Organism: Myotis lucifugus; assembly: GCF_000147115.1. Lineage (NCBI taxonomy): Eukaryota > Metazoa > Chordata > Mammalia > Chiroptera > Vespertilionidae > Myotis > Myotis lucifugus. The sequence goes on from NW_005871534.1 coordinate 587,537, forward strand.
GGTGGGGGGGCGCCGCCGCCGCCACCGCTGCGGGGCCGGGTCTCGCGCTGCCGCCGCCGCCGCCGCCGCCTCGCGCCACTAAGGTGCCGCGCGGGGTGGGGGGAGGGGGAGCCGCTCGACACGAGCGGGTGAGTGGGGCCGCGCCGCGTGTGCGCGGGGATGGGGGGGGCAGATCGCACTGGGGGGAAGAGAGGGCAGCGGTGCGGCGTTCCCCTCCCCCCCCCCCCCCGCCCAGATTCGGGGCCGAAGCCGGGTCTCGGGCTCGGTCTCGCGGTGTTTCCAACGCCCCGAATAGGTGCCACCTCTTGGCGAGAGGATCGGGGCGCGGGGACCCGAGCGGGTGTGTGGGAGCGGGAGCCGGGCTTGGCCCGGGCCGCTGGCCGGTGAGGAGGCGGGAGGGGGCGGGGCCTGCCAGGGGGCGGGGGAGGGGTCTTGCTCGGAGGGCAAGTGGGGCGCGCGCTGGGTAGAGCTGGGGGCACGAGATGGGCCTGGTGGGCTGAGGGCAAGAGTTGAGAGGTGGAGAGAATGTGTTGTTACGCTGGGAGAGTGTACTTGGAAAATCCGGGGGAGCCACGGGTCCTGGTGAGGTGCGGACCCCGGGGTGATGAGCGAACCTGGAGTCGGGGCCAGGCGGTGCGGGGCAGCAAGGGAGTCAGGCCCCCGAGCTGAACCCCCTTTTGGATTGCTCTCGTCACAGTGTAAATGAGCAAAGATGGATCAGGAAGGTGGGGGAGATGGGCAGAAGACCCCGAGCTTCCAGTGGCGAAACTACAAGCTCATCGTGGACCCTGCCCTGGACCCTGCCCTTCGCAGACCTTCTCAGAAGGTGTACCGCTACGATGGAGTCCACTTCAGTGTCAACGTGAGTGCCCAGCCTGTCCGGCCCCCCGGAGCCTCCCGGCCCCTTCTCCTGGGGGCTGCTCAGCGCCCAGCACGCCCCTGTCCAGAGCCTGCCTCCGAAAAAGCGGTTCACCAGAACCCAGCTGCTTTGCATATGGGTCTCCAAACGGGCTTAGAGCTCAACGTGTGGTTTCACCTTGAGCTGTCTTTCTGTTCCTGCTTTCCTTCCTAGGACTCAAAGTATATTCCAGTCGAAGACCTGCAAGACCCCCGTTGCCACGTCAGGTCCAAAAACAGAGACTTTTCCCTCCCGGTCCCTAAGTTTAAGGTACGTGTCTGCTGGTGCCGTGGTGTGGTGGCCCTTGGAGGGTGTGCAGGCTCCATCCTGGCCGTCTCGTCTGAATGTCGCTGAATAAGAGGGTTTTCCAGCGACAGGATCACGGCCAGGTCTGACCGTCTGTGAGGCTGTGGGACTGAGTTGTTCTGGACAGGAAATCTATTTATCTTCCGTGGGTGAGATGTCCCAAGCAAGGGGTTGACTCCTTGAATGACATAAAGATGTATTTAGCTGCTGTACTTACCACTATGTATTCCTAGACAGTATATGTATTCCTTGACAGTGCTCTGGTCTGATACCCCAGTTTCCCAACAGATAAGGGGGTGATAAAGCCAGGGGCTCCATCCCTGGAGTCCTCGGTTCCTCCCCTCTCCTTTGGCCATTTGATCCTCCACCTTGTGTCAGAGGATTCCCATGTCTCTGTCCAGGCAGGATACTCATCGGGCCTTGGGCTGGGCCTAGAAAACGGGTGGTTCTTGGTCCTCCTCACTAATTCTTTCTTCTTCACTTTTAAATAAATCATTTGCGGGGTTCCCTTACCCCTTTTTGCACTTTGTGCACTTTCCCTGGACAATCTCTTTCACATCCATTATCTTGACTATTACCAAAATGTTCATGACTTCTAAATCTCTGTTTCTAGCCGAGATCAGTCTCGAACTTCAAACGTGTCTGCCTGGTAGTGGGAAGCTCCATCTGGAGGCCCCACAGACATCTCAGGTTCGAGACATCGCAAGCAAATGATCTTTACCCTTTAATCCTGCTCTCCCTCCATCTACTTAGCTGCACAAGCTAGAAACCTGGCAGTCATCCTAGGATTCTCCTTTCCTTTATCTACCGCATAATCTGTCACAAAGGTCTGCCGACCCTTTTTCCTAAACCATTTTATCTGAATTATTCCATTTCCATTGCTGTATCTTTCACACATACTCTTGTATTCCTCTCACCTGGTTTCCTGGCTTCCATTCTCTTCATTTCATGTTCCACCCTGCTGTCATTGTCGCTTTAACTTTACTGTTCTCTTATTTTACTTTTGCTGCCAAGTCCATGTTTTTGTGCATTGACATTTATGATTATTGAGCTGGTCAAGCCTCATCTCCTGCCTTGATACTTCTCACCTGTGTTCCATCCTCTATACACTCCTCAGTTTCTAGGAAATGCTAAGTTATTTCATAATTTCATGGCCTTTTACCAGTAAGTCCTTGTAATTTTGGTGAACTCCTATTTATCCCAAAAGCCCAGTACGAATGACACCATCTGTATGAATGCTTCCCTGCTCCTCTCTGGACTCCCAGACACCCCCTGTACCCCTCTGCCGACACTCACCGCCGTGGCATGATTGTATGTGTCTCTGTCGTGTCTATTTTTCTGACCAGGAATCTCCTTTTTTTTCATCTCTATATTCCTAGTGCCCGGTCCATGGTAATTACTTAGTAAAAGCGGAGTTAGTGAGATTTCTTTACATCTAGTTTCTTCCATGTGTGTTTATGTCTCAGTTCATACCTTTCTTTTCCTGGTTCTTGCCATTATTCTGTGGTGGAAGAACTCGAGAGAGAGAGGGATTGAGACTGATGAATCCCTTGTTGGGGTCCCCTGCCCTTGCCCCTGAGTTTCCCAGTCCTCTCTCTCTCGATCTCATGGGTCTCTCTGAAGTTTCCCAAAGGAAAAAGTATTCCGACCCCAGACTTCGCTCTTGTCCTCTCCACAGCTGGATGAGTTCTATATCGGGCAGATCCCTCTGAAGGAAGTGACCTTTGCCAGACTGAACGACAACGTGCGGGAGACCTTCCTGAAGGACATGTGCCGGAAGTATGGCGAGGTGGAGGAGGTGGAGATCCTTCTCCACCCCCGCACTCGCAAGCACCTGGGCCTGGCCCGCGTGCTCTTCACCAGCACTCGGGGAGCCAAGGAGACGGTCAAAAACCTCCACCTTACCTCCGTCATGGGCAACATCATCCACGCCCAGCTCGACATCAAAGGTGAGGGTCCCCCGCCTGCTGCCAGGCTGGGCTCTGGCAGAGATTGGACATGCGAATGCCGGTTGGAGTCAGCTGTGTGATCAGGTTCATGATTCCTCATCGGAAACTCTCGGGGCCGGATGGGCTTCTGAAACCAGAATTTTACAAAGGGATTGTGGGACACGTATTTTTTGTGTGCATTCAGCATCATTTGGGCTGCACCAGCATATGGCTATTTTTGTAAGAAAGTGTATGAGGGTCACACTAGGTTGGACAAATAAAAACTAGAGTAAATAGCCCTGGCTGGTTCCGCTCAGTGGAAGGGTCTCAGGTTTGATTACCGGTCAATGGCACCTACCTCATTGCAGGGCGTGTGTGGGAGGCAACCAGTCGACATCTCTCTCACATCAATGTCTCTCTCACTCTGTATCTATCTATCTTTCTCTCTCCCTTCCTACCTCTTTCTCTTCCCCCGACTCCTCTCCCTCCCTTTCACTGTCTTTGAAAAAAATCAATGGCAAAAATATCCTCAGGTGAGGATTAAAAAACAAACTAGACTAAATAGCTTCAGCTCAGGTCAGGTTTTGACACTAAATTCCCCAAAATACTAGGTTTTGAAACTTTGGATGGAGAATTAGAGACCTGTATGTGTACTAGTAGGTAAGTGGAGGAAGCAGTCTGTTAGGAACCATAGGGAAGGGTTGTGCATGCTGTAGCACAGTGCCATCTAAAGGAGACAGCTGTTAGTTGGCATTAGCCAATTTGCAAGTGGAAATGAGGACTAATATTGCCAAATAATGTGTGTGTTTTTATTTTAAAGCAAGAAATCAAGGTTTTTGTATCAGATCTCATGATTTTAAAATGTTACATCCCCCCCTCACCCCCCAAAAAATTTTTAAGTGATTATGTGAGGCAAATAAAACTTGGTTTTTGCCACCCTGAGTTTATAGGATGAAGGATACGATAGGATCTAGCATTAGACAACCTGGGTCTGAATTTGAGTTCTGCTACTAATTGACTTTGTGCAGGTCAATTTTCTTTAAACCTGTAAAGTATAGGTGTCCTGATGCTTTTCCCGTCTGGTGATCATGCAGTGTAGTAACATGTAGAAGAAACTGTGACGTGTTGTACTGTATGTCCTTTGTAGTAGTTGTTACGTGGAGATGAGGTAGAAGGTCCCAGATACAGAGACAGGGAAGAAGAATTGAAGTCCCCAAACCCAAGATCAACTTGAGGCCTGAGGAGTAAGTGGGAAAACGTATTAGGAAGGAGTTGTTTTCTCTCTCTGACTCTGTTGGTTCCCATTTCTCTCCCTCTAGGACAACAACGAATGAAGTACTATGAACTGATTGTCAATGGCTCCTACACCCCTCAGACGGTGCCCACTGGGGGCAAGGCCCTGAGTGAGAAGTTCCAGGGCCCTGGTGCAGCCGCTGAGACGGTGAGAAGCTGGTGGTTGCCATAGCCCTAGCCATGTGGGCACAGTCCCTGAGTGCCAGGACCAGGCTTTGGGAGGCTCTGGACTTCACTGCTAAGTATAGGAAGAACCAAGAAAAGATGCCTAGATGCTTTCAAATGACAGGCAACTGGGATTCTCAGTTTGGGGAAGGGTGAGTTGTTAAATGGTAATTGATCTCTTTTCCTTTCTCCCTGCTCCACTCTCCCCCTCCAGACTGAGTCCCGCCGCCGCGCCTCCTCTGACACAGCTGCCTACCCAGCAGGCACTGCTGTGGTGGGCACTCCTGGCAACGGCACCCCCTGCTCCCAGGACACAAGCTTCTCCAGCAGCCGACAAGACACCCCATCTTCCTTCGGCCAGTTCACCCCTCAGTCCTCCCAAGGAACCCCCTACACGTCTCGGGGCAGCACCCCCTACTCTCAGGACTCTGCCTACTCCAGCAGGTACCAGCGTAAACACCCTCTGGGACCCCCAGGTTCTGGGAGCTGCCACTGGAAAGAAGAAACAAAGTTGAAAAGGGAGTTGGGCAGAATTTGTCCTAGTTTGTCTGCGGATTCAGCCAGCAAATCCCTGTTCTCAGGGAACTCGCTCAGCTAGGAGCCCAACAGCATTTAGATCTTCCTTTCGGGACAGCGTAGAAGGGCTCGGGACTGAGAATTGGGACCCTGGGGTTGGTCACACAGAGCTGAACCCAGCTAACTCCTGTATCTTTCCTCCAGCACCACTTCAACCTCCTTCAAGCCCGGCGGTCCGAGAACAGCTACCAAGATTCCTTTTCCCGCCGCCATTTCTCTGCATCTTTCAGCCCCCACGACCACCTCTGCAGCCATCTCTGCCACCACTGCAGCCACCGCCACCTCCGCCACCTCCTCCTCCTCATTGTCCTCGTCCTCCTCGTCCACTTCTTCCTCATCCTCTCATTTTCGTGGTTCTGACTCAAACTACCCAGCATATTATGAAAGCTGGAATCGCTACCAACGCCATTCTTCCTACCCACCCCGCCGGGCAACTCGGGAGGAGCCCCCCGGGGCACCTTTTGCTGAAAATACAGCTGAGCGCTTCCCACCTTCCTACACCTCCTATTTGCCCCCTGAGCCCAGCCGCCCCGCTGACCAGGACTACCGGCCTCCTGCCTCAGAGGCTCCACCCCCGGAGCCCCCAGAACCGGGTGGAGGTGGTGGTGCTGGGGGGCCCAGCCCTGAGAGGGAAGAAGCTCGGACCTCCCCCCGCCCAGCCTCACCGGCCCGCTCCGGCTCCCCAGCCCCGGAGACCACCAACGAGAGCGTGCCCTTTGCTCAGCACAGCAGCCTGGATTCCCGCATTGAGATGTTGCTGAAGGAGCAGCGCTCCAAGTTTTCTTTTCCTGGCCTCTGACACAGAGGAGGAGGAGGAGAACACCACCACAGGCCCTGGGGCTAGAGACACGGGGATTGAGGTGCCTTCTGGTTCCGGTCACGGGCCCTGCACGCCGCCTCCAGCCCCAGCTAATTTTGAGGATGTGGCACCTACAGGGAGTGGGGAGCCAGGGGCGACCCGGGAGTCTCCCAAGGCCAACGGACAGAACCAGGTGAGGTGGGGTCGACCAGCGGGGATACCTGGATCAGGGAGGCAGGGTTGAGCCCAGGGGGAGAGGGAAGGGAACTAGACGAGAACGGATTTGAGGAAAAACCCAGGGAACAGGCAGAAGCTCTCTGTGACCCTCCTCTGCACCCCTACAGGCGTCTCCATGCTCTTCTGGAGAGGACATGGAGATCTCCGATGACGACAGGGGCGGCTCACCCCCTCCGGCCCCAACGCCCCCCCAACAGCCTCCCCCTCCTCCCCCACCACCCCCTCCTCCCCCTCCCTACCTGGCTTCCCTTCCCCTTGGTTATCCCCACCAGCCTGCCTACCTCCTCCCACCCCGACCGGATGGGCCACCGCCCCCTGAGTACCCCCCACCTCCTCCGCCGCCCCCCCACATCTATGACTTTGTGAACTCCCTAGAGCTCATGGATCGACTTGGGGCTCAGTGGGGAGGAATGCCCATGTCCTTCCAGATGCAGACCCAGATGTTAACTCGGCTCCACCAGCTGCGGCAGGGCAAGGGATTGACCGCTGCCTCGGCTGGTCCCCATGGTGGGGCCTTTGGGGAGGCCTTCCTCCCATTCCCACCCCCACAAGAGGCAGCCTATGGCTTGCCCTATGCTCTGTACACACAAGGGCAAGAAGGCCGAGGGGCATATTCCCGGGAGGCTTACCACCTGCCTTTGCCCGTGGCAGCTGAGCCCCTGCCCTCTTCACTCTCGGGAGAGGAGGCCCGACTACCTCCAAGGGAGGAAGCAGAGCTGGCAGAGGGCAAGGCCCTGCCGGCAGCAGGCACTGTGGGCCGCGTGCTGGCCACCCTCGTCCAGGAGATGAAGAGCATCATGCAGCGAGACCTCAACCGCAAGATGGTGGAAAATGTGGCCTTTGGCGCCTTTGACCAGTGGTGGGAGAGCAAGGAAGAGAAGGCCAAGGTGAGGGCCAGTGCCTGGGACTAGGGAAACTTGGGGCCCCACACAGCTCAAATAGGAGGAGGGTCAGGCACGTGGACAAGACTGGGACACTGGTTGGACGGGATTGGGGCACAGAGAGCAGTAGGGAAGCGTGAGCCTGAAGAACTGTGTCCTGGCTCCACTGCTTCCTTGCAGTGGACAAGGCCCCTCAGCATCTGTGGGCTTCAGTCTTCAGTGTCTTCATGTGTAGAGTGGGAAGGATAGGAGCGGCTTCCTAAGATGGATGGGACTCAGTGAGCAGACTTGTGAGGAAGTGCCTCTGCAGGGGCTGGTGCAGGGAGGTGGCACAGATGTGCATCAGATGGAGGAGTGAGTAGATGCAGTTCTCTTTTCCTGGGGCCTGGGCGTAGTTCCCAGGCAGGAGGCAGGAGGGAGCACCTGGGTTCTGAGGCTCAGCCCCCCTCCTGCCTGCAGCCATTCCAGAACGCAGCCAAACAGCAAGCCAAGGAGGAAGATAAAGAGAAGACAAAGCTCAAAGAGCCAGGCCTGCTGTCCCTCGTAGACTGGGCGAAGAGTGGGGGTACCACAGGCATCGAGGCCTTCGCCTTCGGGTCAGGACTGCGGGGGGCCCTGCGGCTGCCTTCTTTCAAGGTACCGGAACTGTGGCCTTGCCTGGGAGGGTGGGGACAGGGCATCCCCCTCCTTGGGTACAACGAGTGTCTGAGGTCTAAACGGGCTCTGTCTCCCCATCCCGCAGGTAAAACGAAAAGAGCCTTCAGAAATTTCCGAGGCCAGTGAGGAAAAGAGGCCGCGGCCTTCCACTCCCGCTGAGGAAGATGAAGATGGTGAGTGGGAAGGTCGGGTAGAAGGAGAAAGGGGAAAGGTTATTTAGATTCTGATAGGAAAGCAAGAGGCAGGGATGAAGGTGTCTTAAAGGCAAAGAGCCAGGTGGAGATTTTGGTAAAAGGTTAAAATAAAGCAGTTTTGAGAGATGTGAAAAGCTTCAGATGGGACAGTCCTGGATTTTAGTTACGGTTTTTACACTGGTATGTTGATTTAAGTTTTCTGTATTTTAATTTTCCTTTTATAAAATAGGAATAATAACTTTCACATCTAAAGATCACAGAATTTCAAGGTTAAATAGGTTAAGCTCTTGTATGTCTTCTTACCAATTTGCCTAAGTTTAAGCTATTGGCTGACAGCTTGTGTCTGGAAAACTTCCTAATTGAGTCTGATCTGCTTCCCTGGAAGCCCATTGGCCTTAGCAGTATTTTTCTTGGGCCAGGCATCTGCCCAACCCAGAAAACAGTGAAAGATAAAATGAGTGTGATATGTTTAAAACTGTAAAATATAAGGTATTGCTGAGGGTTTTGTGCTAAACTTCAACTTCCTGTCTATAAAACGAGGCCTGTCTGGTGGGCCTGGGGGAGGATCAGGACAGTGTATGCGCAGCTCCTTTCACAGGGTCGCGAAACGGTAACTTACTGCCGATGGTACATTGTCCTAACTGCCACTCACCCTAGACCCTGAGCGAGAGAAGGAGGCCGGAGAGTCAGGACGGCCAGGGACCAAGCCCCACAAGCGAGATGAAGAGCGAAGCAAGACCCAGGGCAAGCACCGCAAGTCCTTTGCCCTGGACAGCGAGGGGGAGGAGGCATCGCAGGAGTCCTCCTCGGAGAAGGTGAGGAGCCAGGGCACCCGGTCCCTGCCAGGAGCCCCCTTCCTGTGCTCCTGTGCCCATGGCCACTTCCCCGCGGGCTGGAACCAGGCGGCTGTGCCTTCTAGAGGACCAGTTGCCCTTTTCCTGTTAGTCCCTGTTTATCCCTTTCCTTGAGGAGGAGGAGGAAGATGAGGAAGATGAGGAAGATGACGATCATGAGGAAGCCATGGATACTGCAAAGAAGGAGACAGAGGCCTCAGATGGTAAGCACAGACAGTACAGTAGGATTCTGGGCGGGGAGAAAGGGGTCTGCCACCTGCCTCGTCCTTTTCTGAACCCATGTGTTGCTGCTGGATTTGTTGGCCACCGTTGTCCTCCCCCAAAACAGCTACCCTTTGGTACCCTCCACCCATTGTAAACAACGACCCCGACACCCAGAACGTTCTCTCCTGCTTACCTCTGCTCCTGAAGCAAGGCTTCCCCTGAAGACATCCCAATAGAGCCTATTTCTTTTCCCAGGCCCTTGAAATAAGAGGTTGCATTCTCTTGCTGCCCTTTGATGCTGTCAGAGCGAGCCTTTCCATCTTTGAGCTCTGCTCTTCCTTTAGGGCTCAGCCACTGAGCCATGCCTCCCTCTTCTCCTGCCGCTGCCATTACCAGACGCAGTTGTGCTCTTTGGTTGAATACCTGTTTGTTCCTCCACATTTACTGAGGCTTGGGGACATGGTTTAGTCTTTCTTTTCATCCCTTTGTTTAGAAATATATAGGATAGGGGAAAGTCAGGTTTACAGCTGTTTGTACGGAAAATAATCCAAAATAATAATACTCGCAACTTGTAAACCTACTTTTGATCCACCCTGTACATTGAGCCCCTGTTCTGCCAGGCACTGTCCTGGGTGCTGGGGACACATCAGTGACCGGGACGGGGAGACTTGGCAAACAAGTGAACAAATAGTAGCACTTGAGAGACAGATATGTGTTTTGAAGAAGATAGAATAGGTTAATGAGGCAGAGAGTAACAGGGTGGGAGAACTGGGGAAAGATGGACTGTTTATATCTGCAGAGGCCAGATCGGGGAGACTGATGGTCAGAGAGCCTCTTTTCAGTAAAGTGCGGGCAGAGTTCCCTGCCAGGAGCGTGTGTGTGCGGCCCCTACACATCCACTTGGTCCCGACGCCTTCCGGTTTCACCACCTCCGTGTTTCTCGAATTGTCTCCTGAGATGCTGCTGGCCTGCCTTTCTCACTTAGAGGCTGCAGCAGTTTTGAATGATTTTCCTGTCTCCGTTTCCATTCTTCCCTCCATTCCCAGCCATTTTCCAGCCTGTTGTTGGAAATGCACCCTGGACTCTCTGTAAAGTCCTTTCCTGGCTCCCTGTTTTCCACAAGGTGGCTCCTCAGCCTGACACTATAGGCCATTTATAATCCAGCTCTTGCTTATCTGTTTGGGGTCATTTTCCAGACCCTCCCTGGCCACCAGTACCTTCTGTTCTAGTTTACCCAATTATGTTCCTCAAAGACTGCAAAATTCTTAATTTCTTAGAGCCCGACAATGTATTATCATGTCCTAGAAACACAGAGCATGTAGCAGCCCTAAGCTTATTCTCCCCTGGAATCCATTCGGAGTCTGTTGCCCAGGAAGTGTCTATAAGAACCTCTGTGGGAAAAGCTTCGGTAGTTTGAGAGGACTGCTCACCAGTCTCTCAGTGCCCCATCTTCTCTTAACCTTTGACATCCCTGCTTAGCCCACGTCTGGTTGGTGAACTCCTGCTTGTCTTTCTTGACTTGGGCATCTCCTTCTCCGGGATGCCTTCCTTGACTCAAGTCAGGCAGAAATCAGGGTTTCCCTTTGCCAAGCTCCCAGCCCTTCCCACTGAGGCTTACACACTCTGAACAAATTGTGTGCTCACCCAGCTCCTTGAGGCTGGGGCCTCCCAGCACCGAGCACAGAGCCCCGCACAGCCACAGCAGTGAGTCAGTGACTGAGCCAAGTGAGGGATCTTCCCATCTCGCCTGATTGCCCCTTCTGGATTTCCAGGCGAGGACGAGGGAAGCGATTCGTCCTCCAAATGTTCTCTGTATGCTGACTCAGATGGTGAAAATGATAGCACCTCGGACTCAGAGAGTGGCAGCTCGTCCAGCTCCTCGTCGTCCTCATCTTCCTCCTCATCCTCCTCGTCATCCTCATCTGAGTCTTCTGAAGAAGAAGAAGAGGAAGAAGAGCAGCCAGCAACCATCTCCTCAGTGTCACCGCCACCTAGAGACGTCCCTGTGCCCCTGCCAGCACCTGTGGAGGAACCCAAGCCAGAGAGGATCGCAGGCTCCCCCGCCACACTGCTCCCTGAACAGGAGAAGTCTCCAGCAAGGCCTGCAGGTAGGTGGTGTGAGCGACTACATTCAACAGGTAGTTGGGTCAATAGAGCTGAAGAAGGAGCAGTAGGCTGGAAGTGAGGTAGATATTTGAGAGTAGTGAAAGTGTGGATGTGAAAATATGTGTGCCCTAGAACAGCCGTCGCCAACCTTTCGCACCTCGCGGACCACCAGTTGGTGACCGCTGCTCCAAAGGTTTCCTTAAACCAGCGGTTGCCAACCTTTCGGACCTCATGGACCATCAGTGGTCTGTGGACCACCGGTTGGCGACCGCTGCCCTAGAGGATGTTTGGGATGAGAGAAGGGGGCCAGAGCTTTATAGTCTTATAAGAGACAGGTGGGCGCCTTTGGCTCAGTTGATAGAGCGTCGGCCTTCGGACTGAAGAGTCCCAGGTTCGATTCCGGTCAAGGGCATGTACCTTGGTTGCAGGCACATCCCCAGTAGGGGGTGTCCAAGAAGCAGCTGATCGATGTTTCTCATCGATGTTTCTAACTCTGTATCCCTCTCCTTTCCTCTCTGTAAAAAATCAATAAAATATATTTTTTAGAGAAAAAATAAGAAGAAAAAAGAGAGACAGGTGGGCAAAGGGGAGCCAGCAGAGGCTGAACAGGAGTGGTCAGATGGGCGGGAAGGAAAGTGGGAAGCTTGGAGTTTCTGAAGGAGGGAGTGGCTTGTATCAGCAGGTCACACGAGAGTCTGTACGATAGGAAAGGTGTCTGTTGGATTGGCAGTTAGGTCACTGGTGACCTTATCAGTTTCATAGAGTGGATCAGACTGGAGCCAAGTTATGGGAGTGAGGACAGGCAGTAGAGATAACCAATCTTCTGCGAGGGTAGACTAGTCTTGTGAACGAAAAGAGAGTTGAGGGTCGTAATTATATTAGCATTTATTGAGTAATGAGCCTGGCACATTGCAATTTTATTTTCTCACTCAATTTTCATAACATTCTTTTTTAATATATTTTTATTGATTTCAGAGAGGAAGGGAGAAGGAGAGATAGAAACATCAATGATGAGAGAGAATCATTAATCGGCTGCCTCCTGCACATCCCTTACTGGGGATAGAGCCCAAAACCCAGGCATGTGCCCGTGACCAGAATTAAACCCAGGACCCTTTAGTCCGCAGGCCGACACTCTATCCACTGAGCCAAACCAGCTAGGGCTTTTTTTTTTTTTTTAAATCCTCACCAGAGGATATTTTTTCCATTGATTTGCTGAGAGAGTGGCAGAAAGAAGGAAAGACAGAGAGAAACACCGATGTGAAAGAACCACATTGATTGGTTGCCTCCTGCATGCGCCCCGACCAAGGCCGGGGCTGGGGAGGAGCCTACAGCCTATGTATGTTCCCTTGACCGGAATTGAACCCGGGACCCTTTGGTCCACAGGCCAGTGCTCTATCCACTGACCCAAATCAGCTAGGGCAATCCTCACAACATTCTTATTCCCATTTTACAGATGAGGACTTCGAGGTTTAGTGAGATACTCAAGTTACCCAGCGGGGATTGGAGAGACAGCAAGCAGCAGGGTTGTGGAGGGTTAGCTTTGCAAAGTAGGTGAACTTGAGCATGTTCATACACTGAAGGGAACAGGGAGCAGGTAGATGAATTGGAGAGAGAAATGCTTGCTGGATTAGCATGGGGGGAAGGGGTGTACTCTAGGTCTGAGGATAATCTATCTGTAAATAGGAGGTAAGGAGATGTGGGGTTTCGTGCCTGAAGGCTCCTTTTTCACTTTGCAGTAGGAAAGTAGGACATTTTCTGAGGCTGAGGGGCTGGGTGGAGTAGGAGCCTTGGGAAGAGAAGAGAGTGGGAGTGAGGATGAAAGCTGACTGGATTTGCCACAACTCAGAAGCCCTGCTGAGGCTGGGGGTTATGGCTCAGGGAGGAGAGAGGGCCGGGTGGGGTAGATTCAGGATTGGGGGTCTACAGGGTAGAGGTGGTAGAAGGATGTAGGAAGTTCTGTGAAAGGAGAGGACAAAGTGAGGGCCCCTGCAATTAGGGCCTGAGAAAGAAAGAAGCTAACTTAGCAGGAGGGCGATAGGCTGGAGGGAGATAGAAGGGACATTGAAAAGGTCCAGTGGGCCCTGGCCAGTGTGACTCAGTGGTTACAGGGTCACCCTGCACCAAAGGGTCTCGGGTTCGATTCCTGGTCAAGGGCACGTACCTGGGTTGCAGGTTTGATCCTTGCTCAGGGTCGGGGTGCATGTGGGAAGCAATCAATTGATGTAGTCTCTCTCAATCGATGTTTCTCTCACTCTCCCCCCACCCTCCCTTCCACTCTCTGAAGAGCAATGGAAAAAATACCTTCAGTGGTGAGGATTAACAAAAAAACACAAGAAAAGGTTCAGACTGAAAGGACCTGGGGAATTGTGGTCAGAGGGTAAGGAGTGTAAGTTTCAAGGTGGAGCTATTCCAGAAGGTGACAAAGTCAGGTGTGTGACTGGAGGGTAGCTGAGGAGGAAGGAGGTTGCTGGAGATGTGAAATTGGGTAAGTAGGTGGGATATCAGAGTTCTGGAAATAGTTGGCAAGGGTGGGAGAGGAGAAGGCAGATCCCTTAGTTTTTAGGAAATGATAGGGAAATGCAAGTTACCAGGGACACACTGATGAGAGGACTGTGGTCCGATGGCAGGAGCCTGGGACAGGGTTTGTCTGGTGGAACCCACAGACGGACCTGCTGCCTTTAGGACTTGCTTTTCTTCTGTCTTCCAGTCTGGTTCATTCTTCTGCAGATGGACTTCCTCTGCCCCACAGACACACCCACTCCTGCGCTAGAGCCTTACTCTCAGGGAAGTTTCTGGTTGGGCTGGCTTGGGTCGGGTAGCCATCAGTTAATGAGGGTCAGTCATGCAGTAGAAACCGGCTTCTGGGAGTTGTGTCAACTAGGAAGGTGCCCCCAAAGCCCTCTCCCTAAGTGAAAGGCGTGGCCCGGGAAACGTGTGCAGAAGCGGAGCCAGGAAGGGCCTTTCTTCTCTGTAAGAGCCAGGCTCCTAGAGGAGGAGGGGCCCGAGGGGAGGCTATCCCAAAACGCTGGAGAGAAGTGATGAGAGGACTCAACCTGGAGAACCTGGGACGAGCACCCAGGGCCTTGCTAGCTTCGGAGTGGACACCAGGCGGTGTCCAGAGCCTTGGGACATGCAGGCTGAGGGCTTTGCTGAGGTTGCCAGATTGGGGAGCATCTGCTCAGGTTGGACACGTGTGAAAACTGCCTGCTCGGGCCGGGCCTGGTGCCGGCTGCCCTCAGCTCTGAGTGGTGGAGCTAGATGTGAGCCCAGTGCGGAGCGTCCAGGTCAGCGTAGGGCCGCGGGGAAGAGGACAAACGGCTCTGCCTGCCGGGGGCAGCTCTTACTCTGCATTTGCCAGCTGTGTGACCTCGGCATGTTGCTAACCTCTCGGCCTCGGTGTCCTTTGCTGTCAAATGGCTCAACAACAGCACCCATTCCCTAGGGCTGTTGTGAGAATTAAATGAGTTGATATACGTAAAGGACTTGGGTTAGTGCTTGGCATCAGATAGGAGCTATTCACCTGTTGCAGCCAACCAGAAGACAGACCATTGGGAGCCACCATCTTCTGGTTCTGAGAGGAAGGTGTTACCCATGTTTGAGGAAGTCAGGGGACCTTCACAAAGGAGGTGGCATTGAGCGGGGCCTCAAAGCTGCATGTCAGCTTTCCCAGCAGGCAAGGGGAGAGGCATTCCAAACCAAGGGAACCTGTAAGCAAAGGGCCAGAGGTCGGAAAGGCCGTGCTGGGCTGGTGAAACCTGGATGAGAGGGCAAAGCGTGAGGATTGTCTGATGGGTCAGATCTGCAAGAGAGGGCAAAGCGTGAGGATTGTCTGATGGGTCAGATCTGCAAGACGACTGCCCCAGGGGAGGGCTGTTGTGGATTGAGCAGTGTTGAGACCCCTGTGATCTGCAGCAGACTTCACGGGGGGGGGCAACAGAGGAGGATGTGCTTCCTCCTGTGGCCGTTGTTGGAGAGACAGCATGGCCTGTTCAAGGATGTTTCCCCTCCCTAACTGCCCCTCATCCTTGGATCTCAGCGTTACCTTCAGCTTCTTTAGGGGCACTTCTTGGCCCCTCCTCACTTGGGCGAACCCCCAGTGATGTTTGGGGGAAAGTGGGGACGAAGGCAAATTTTATAAAATATTTTACCACAAAGATTCAGCTTCTTATATTGTATCTTTTTCACCTCACTAAACAGAGAATACTGTTTGTGGTTGAAATGGTGGATACTTTAATTCAGACCTGGCTCATTGTATCCTCGTAAATGCAGCTGGTAAAAATCCTCGGTCTGTGTGCCTGCCTGTCGGATGTAGCTCTGTCACCACCAGTCTTGGTAAAAAGGCTGGAGTCCCAGTGTTCGTCGCCGTAGAGCCCCCCCCCCGCCCCCACTCTTCACAGTTGGGCTGTGCATTGTTTCATGTCATTGTGTCCATTGCACTTAAACTCCGAGTGCTGTGCAAGTGTCTGCTCCGTGTGTTCTCCACCCCTGACACGGGTGGTGCTCAGGCGTGTGGGATGTGTGAGTGACAGGTGTAGAATCCCATCCTGGCCGTGCGGGTGAGAGGCAGGCAGCGTGTTCCCTGAGCGCAGGCGTGTCTGCTGGCGGCCGAGGAGAGCACGAGTGCAGCCTGTTGAAGGGCAGCTGGGTGTGGACCCCCCGGTGAGGCTGGCCAGCCTCCAGCTCCTAACGAATCTCAGTCTCATGATGTTGGGCCAAGAAGCTGACCCTCTCCCTTCCTGTGCTTCCTTCCCCAGGTGCCACTGAGGAACCAGCCCCCAGTGTGCCCCAGCCTCCCCCAGAGCCCCCGGCTGGGCCCCCAGCCCCTGCTCCCTGCCCCGACGAGCGCCCCTCCTCTCCGATCCCCCTCTTGCCCCCACCCAAGAAACGCCGGAAAACCGTCTCCTTCTCTGCTGTGGAGGAAGTGCCAGCCCCAGAACCTTCCCCCGCTGCCCCACAGCAGGTCAAGGCTCCTGGCCCCATCTCCCGCAAAGCCCCCCGGGGCGTGGAGCGGACCATTCGCAATTTGCCCCTGGACCACGCATCTCTGGTCAAGAGTTGGCCCGAGGAGGTGTCCCGAGGAGGTCGGAGCCGGGCTGCAGGCCGAGGCCGCTCTACCGAGGAAGAGGAGGCTGAGCCAGGGACAGAAGTGGACCTGGCGGTGCTGGCCAACCTGGCCCTGACCCCAGCCCGACGTGGGTTGGCTGCCTTGCCTATTGGCGATGACTCAGAGGCCACAGAGACATCGGACGAGTCGGACCGCCTGGGCCCTCTGCTCAGCCACATCCTCCTGGAGCACAACTATGCCCTGGCCATCAAGCCTCAGCCCTTCATACCGTCCCCTCGGCCGCTGGAGCCAGTTCCTGCCCCTGCAGCCCTCTTCAGCTCCCCAGCAGATGAGGTCCTGGAGGCCCCTGAGGTGGTGGTGGCGGAGGCAGAGGAACCAAAGCAGCAGGAGGAGGGTGAGGAGGAGGAGGAGGAGGAGTCTGAGTCGTCTGAGAGCAGCAGCAGCAGCAGCAGCAACGGGGAGGGGGCTGTCCGGCGGCGCAGCCTCCGTTCCCACACTCGGCGCCGGAGGCCACCACCGCCACCCCCTCCCCCACCGCCTCCCACCTTTGAACCCCGCAGTGAGTTTGAGCAGATGACCATCCTGTATGACATTTGGAACTCAGGCCTGGATTCGGAGGACATGGGCTACCTGCGGCTCATGTATGAGCAGCTGCTGCAGCAGACGAGCGGGGCTGACTGGTTGAACGACACCCACTGGGTCCATCACACCAATATCCTGAGCCCGGAAGCTGCCTGCCCAGGACAGGAGGAGAGGTCCCAGAGGTGGAGCGGGCTCTCCTGAGAGCACTCAGCAGAGCAGTGTTCTCTTCAGACGCCTAGTGTCTGCGCTCCTCTTCCTCCCTGTCCACTTCTTTTCGCCACCGACCTTCGAGCCTGAGTCCTTCTCCTCTGACCACCTGAGGTGTTTTCTCTCTGCCTCCTGCCTCTTGTCTGCCTCCCAGAATTTTTCTGGCAGAAAAGGTGGCCTAAGACTTATTTCTCTCATCTTTCTGTCCTCCTCATACCAAGTGTGCTCAGGGCCTCCAACAAAGGTCAGTTACCCTTTCCTTGGGCTGGGACTGGAGGGACGGGAGTGGGGCCCCAGGGACCTGGCCAGTGCGGAGCCCGTTCTCTTCCTTAACTCACCCCGCACTCACCAACCTGAGCGCCCCCAGACGCAAGCGGCGGCCCCAGGACGGGCCCCGGGAGCACCAGACGGGCTCGGCCCGCAGCGAAGGCTACTACCCCATCAGCAAGAAGGAGAAGGACAGGTACCGGGACGTGTGCCCTGTCTCAGCCCGGCAGCTGGAAGGGGCGGACACTCAGGTGAGCCCTGCCCTGGCACATGGCCCTCCGGCATCCTCTTCCCATTGCTGCTCCCGTCACTTACTCCTCCTCCGTCCTCTCGCAGGGGACTAACCGTGTGCTTTCGGAGCGCCGATCTGAGCAGCGGCGGCTGCTGAGTGCCATTGGCACCTCCGCCATCATGGACAGTGATCTGCTGAAGCTAAACCAGCTCAAGGTGAGGAGCGGGGGCTCCAGCAGGAGAGAGACTCAGTGGAAGGGCAGCATCATGGGGTCCCCTAGGGTGCGGAGGGGTGAGTGGCTAGAGCACCCTCCTGCCCTGGAGAGCTGCAGGGAAGCCAGGGGACAGGTCGAGGGGGCATCCAGCAGCAGTCTACCTTCTGCCCTCTAGTTCCGGAAGAAGAAGCTCCGATTCGGCCGGAGCCGGATCCACGAGTGGGGTCTGTTTGCCATGGAACCCATCGCAGCTGATGAGATGGTCATTGAATATGTGGGTCAGAACATCCGCCAGGTGAGGAGTCCCACACCCAGCTCCCAACCCACTGGCACCTTGGGATGCTGACATGAGACCCATCCCATCCTCTGGACAAAGCCCCACATACCCTCCTGCCTCCAAGGCTTAGCCATTGAAACCACTTCCTCCCTCCCTCCCTCCCTGCCTCCTTCCATCCCTCCCTCCCTCCTTCCCTTCCCTTCCTCTCTCCCTCCCTTCCTTCTGTTCTAGTAATGGGTACTAGTAAAGCAGTAAACTAGATGTTAATGATGCAGCAAGAACCAAGGCTAATAGTATCTCTCCCTTTAAGGACCTCAGTTTAGTGGGGAAGACAGGCATTGAACAAGTAACTACAATAAAGGATGGTGTTTGCTTGTTACAAAGGGGAAGTTCAGAGAGACTGGGTGGTTGGAACACAGTGATGTTTACACCGGGAGCCTAGAGGATGCCGAGCTCCCCAGGCTCAGGTGAGGGAGGTACAAGGAGGGCACTGTGGCTAATTGGAGAAACTTGGGTCAGGCAGGGACATACAGCAGGAGGGGCGGGGGAGGCCAGGCTCCCCAGAAGTTAGGAGCCACATGAATAAGTTTGGACCGATGGTGAGAGGAGGAAAGTTGCTGTGAAGTGTTAAACAGGAGAGGACTTGGAGGTTGTGGGCTCCCTCTGGCTGCAGTGTGAAGAGAGAACTGGAGACAGCAGTGCGGTGGGAGTGGGGGCTGTTGCAGAGATCCCAGTCAAAGGTGGG
Source organism: Myotis lucifugus (assembly GCF_000147115.1). NCBI lineage: Eukaryota > Metazoa > Chordata > Mammalia > Chiroptera > Vespertilionidae > Myotis > Myotis lucifugus. Next base: position 606,224 of record NW_005871534.1, read on the forward strand.
GTTCTGGGCTACGCAGTGGCAGCCAAGGTAGCAGGGGTCTGTGGGTCCAAGGTAGCTGGCAAGACGGGCAAACACGTTGGCTCTGCAGAGTGAGAGCAAGGGGGGCGGGTGAGGCCATTTCTCAGGGCGCTGCCTTGAACAGCTGGGAGTAGGAAGGGCTGCCAGTGAGGTGGGGCGTGAGGAGGAGGAGCAGACGTGTGATTCAGATGAGTTCCGATCGGAGCTTCTAGAGGAGGACACCAGCAGCTCCTCTGAGGTGGCTTTGGCTGCAGATGGAAGTCTGGGAGGATCCCCGGCACCGCGCCAGCCGCTGAAGCCCTGGGAGAGATCATCCAAGGGAAGGGCGCGGAGGTCTTAGCGCCCGTTTTCTGGGAAATAGCAGTTGCTTCTCCTGCAAGAATCTGGGTTCTAATGTGGACAACCAGCAGCAGCCAGTGGGAGCCTCTTTTGGAGAGAGGGTCCTGGGAGGAGAGATGAGTAGAATTCAGTCCGTGAAATGACCACTCATCTTGGGAAGTGCCACAGCCCCACGGTAGACGGGGGGCCAGGCAGACACTCCAGGAGCAGCCAGTGCCCATGTCCCTGGGGTCCTCTTGGGTGGCTGATAATGGCAGTGAAGGTGTCAGGCTGGCCACTAGAGGGAGGGCTCCTGGAAGCAAAGTCAGGAGTGTCCACAGGCTGGGTTAGTGGGAGCCAGAGAGAGAGCTGCAGATCCAGGACAGGTCACTGTGGCCCCAGGATGGCAGCTGAGAGGCTGCAGACCCCAGTCACAGAGGCTACCCTCCGAGGGCAGTCCCTGACCGTCGCCCCCCATCCTGCCAGATGGTGGCCGACATGAGGGAGAAGCGCTACGCGCAGGAGGGCATTGGCAGCAGCTACCTGTTCCGGGTGGACCACGACACCATCATCGATGCTACCAAGTGTGGCAACCTGGCGAGGTTCATCAACCACTGCTGCACGGTGCGCTGGGGCCTGGCGGGGCGGTGGGGTCCCAGCAGAGGGCACACAGCTCACTCTGCTCCCTCCTGCAGCCCAACTGCTATGCCAAGGTGATCACCATCGAGTCCCAGAAGAAGATCGTGATTTACTCCAAGCAGCCCATCGGCGTGGACGAGGAGATCACCTACGACTACAAGTTCCCGCTGGAGGACAACAAGATCCCGTGTCTGTGCGGCACCGAGAGCTGCCGGGGCTCCCTCAACTGAGGTGGGCAGACGGGCGCCCACACCCCTATTTATTCCCCTTGGTGCCCTGAGCTCCCAGCACCCCAGCCTTAGTGGGCTCAGGAGGGCCCACACGCCCCCATCTCTGAATATGGAGTGGGGCCCCTGAGCCCTGCCAGGGAGCCTCAGTCCCTTAAGGCAGTGTCTGCCTCCCCTGTCACCCCTGCCACCCACCCCCTAATTTTTTTCTTTGCGGAGAAGAAGCTGTAAATGTTTTGTAGCTGCCAGAGCTGTTTCCTGTGGAAACCTGGGGTGCCAGCCTGTATAGACCTGTTCTCGGGGCTGCACAGCCCTCTTGCTTTGTGTTCATGGGGACTTCCCTTCTGTGCCCTGCGTGCACCCCTCCCCAGTTTAGGGGTCTCTAGGGGCAGTGGCCATGTTCTCCCCCTGGGGAGGGGGGCCCTGTGCCTCCCAGTCCTGGGGACTCCGTGCCTGGAACCCTGCCTCATCTTCTGTTCCTGCCAGACCCTGTGGGTCACCCTTCTACCCTGGTGTCTGTAAGCTCTGGTTGGGCCAGGCCAGGATGGTGGGGGGAGCGGGCCCTTCCTGTTGGGCTGGATTGTACATATGTTAATAGCGCAAACCCAATGCCACATTTTTATAATTGTGATTAAACTTTATTGTACAAAAAGTGCTTGGTCAGTATCTTTGGGAGAGTAGGGTGGGATGGGGGTTGAGGACAGGGTGGGGCAAGTGAAGAGGGGGAAATGGGTGGCCTGGAGTTGGGGTGGGGAGAGGGGCTATGGGGCAAGAACCCAGACCCGCAGACAGCCACCATTGCTCTGGGCCACCTGATAGGCTGGCACAGCCCCCTAGAAATCCCCAGCAAGGCCAGCCAGACCTGGCCAAGGTCAGGCCTCCCTTCCCAGAACCACAGCTGCTGCTGGGCTTCTGGCCTCCTGGGAAATCCAATGTGAGGCAAGGACTGACTTCATGCAGGCATGAGGTCACTCTGCCTATCCCATCCCTTCCCCCAGCCCCTCAGTGCCCATCCAGCAGGTTTTGGCTTTCCCGACCCCCTTCCCCAAGTTCTTGGCTGGAACCGGGTGCCAGTGGAGCGCAGTGGCCACCAGGGGGGGCCCTGTGGCAAGAGAGTAGGAGAGGAGGGGTGGAGGCTGGGCTGGTCTGTTCCTGGAATGGCCAGGAGGGAGGAGCAAGCGGAAGGGGACAACCATTTATCGCTGGCCGGAAACGAGAGAAGACCAGCTCTGGTGGCTAGTTGGGGCACCCTGGGACTGTGGCTGCAGGTAGGCAGAGCTGATGTCTGAGGTCCCCTTCCCTAGCCCCAGCCCGGCCCACCTCCGTCTCCTCTCCTCTCCCTCCCCCCCTCCCCCACTCTGTTTTTATCCCAGAACCTCCCCTCCACCTCAAACACAGTCCTTCCTGCGAGCCCTCACCATATCTCAGTAACCAGGTAGCAGGGTCAGAGGGCAGGGAGCCTGGCTGCTCACCCACCAGGAACAGTTGTGGCCCCTGGTCACTGCTCCAGTCCACTAGGCCAGAGGCCCCTTCAAGGAATAACCGGTGGGCTGCTGGTGCCGGGCAGCTCGCACACCGCAGGCAGCTCAGGTGAACCAGGGTCTCTCCCTAGCAGGACATGGCAGACTCGGCACAGGCCCAGAAGCTGGTATACCTGGTCACAGGTGGCTGTGGCTTCCTGGGGGAGCATGTGGTCCGAATGCTGCTGCAGCAGGAACCCCGGCTCCGTGAGCTGCGGATCTTTGACCTGCACCTGGGTCCCTGGCTGGAGGAGCTGAAGACAGGTGATGGTGGAGGGGAGCTGGGGGGAGGGTGTGGACTCCCTTCGCTGTGGTGGAAAGGGTGATGCCTGTTTGTGTTCTCCAGTGCGCAGGAATGGGGTGGGTGAGTCACACTGGAAATATGTGGCTCCCAGGGGTGTAGGCTGAACCAAACAGCTGATGTGGGCTCAGCTCTGACGCTGCCTCTGGCTGCCCTCCCCCTACCAGGGCCAGTGCAGGTGACTGCCATCCAGGGGGATGTGACCCAGGCCCACGAGGTGGCAGCAGCTGTGGCTGGAGCCCATGTGGTCATCCACACAGCCGGGCTGGTGGACGTGTTTGGGAGGGCCAGTCCTGAGACCATCCATGAGGTCAACGTGCAGGGTGAGATATCCCCCCGCCGTTCTAGTCACGTAATACCGGCCCATGGCCTGATTGTCTGTTTGTGTCCCTCCCCCCGCTCTGACCTTGACCTCTGTGATTCTCCTGCGTCAAACAGTCCTGTGTGCACTCCTGTCCCTGTAATAGAAGGCCAGCCCTCGCCAACCTGTGTGGCTTTCCCTGGGCCTGGGGAAGGAAGCCATATGCCTTCATCCAGATTGGGGATGGGAAGGGGAAAGGTACAGAGAGGGAGGAAGCTTCAGTTTGGACACACACCCCGCCTCCCCAGGCACGAAGAATGTGATTGAGGCTTGTGTGCAGACTGGAACACAGTTCCTGGTGTACACGAGCAGCATGGAAGTTGTGGGGCCCAACATCAAAGGCCACCCCTTCTACAGGTGAGCTGGGGTTCCCCCCTGATACTTTCAGAGCCCATCTCCCCTCAGCATTAAGAGTCTTCTCTCCCCCACTAGGGGCAATGAGGACACCCCCTATGAAGCAGTGCACAGACATCCCTATCCTTCCAGCAAGGCCCGAGCTGAGCAGCTGGTCCTGGAAGCCAATGGAAGGAAGGTGAGATGAGGAGCTACAGAGCCACGGCCGGCTGGGCACCTCCCGGCTATTTCCAGCTTGAAGAGGTCAGGCCGCTGGGTCCTAGGTCTCAGCAGTGCCTACCTTTTGTTGCCAGGTCCGTGGGGGGCTGCCCTTGGTGACATGTGCTCTGCGTCCCACCGGCATCTATGGTGAAGGCCACCAGATCATGAGGGACATCTATTACCAGGGCCTGCGCCTGGGAGGCCGGCTCTTCCGGGCCATCCCAGCCTCTGTGGAGCACGGACGGGTCTATGTAGGTGAGGCCCGGGCCGGGCAGGGGGGAGGCTAAGAACCTGCACGGTTCTGGGAGGGGTGCCGTGTGTACCCTGCAGAGAAAAGAACAGCCTGTACATGGGCTAGGGTAGACGAGGAGGGGCGGGCCACAGGGAAACAGTATCCTTGCAAGTTGGGAAGGCAGACACAGCAGTCATAGGCTGAGGGAGAGGAGGGGGCAGCATCTACACGGGCCCAAAGAGGAGGTGGCTTGTATGTGGGCTGGCCCGGGAGAGCAGCAGCTACATGATCATGGGGACACTCGGGGGCATGTCCTCCCCACTCCCTCTGGCAGGCAACGTGGCCTGGATGCATGTGCTGGTGGCGCGGGAGCTACAGCAGCGGCCGGCATTGATGGGTGGCCAGGTGTACTTCTGCTATGACAAGTCACCCTATAAGAGCTACGAGGACTTCAACATGGAGTTCCTGGGCCCCTGTGGACTACGGCTGGTGGGCACCCGCCCGCTGTTGCCCTACTGGCTACTGATGTTTCTGGCTGCCCTCAATGCCCTGCTGCAGTGGCTACTGCGGCCGCTTCTGCTCTATGCGCCCCTGCTCAACCCATACACCTTGGCTATGGCCAACACCACCTTCACCGTCAGCACTAACAAGGCTCAACGCCATTTTGGCTACGAGCCCCTGTTCTCATGGGAGGAGAGCCGGACCCGCACCATTCGCTGGATGCAGGCCATGGACAGTTCGGCCCAGTGACAGTGGAGCTGGGCCCGGAGCTCAGCGTAACACATCCATCCAGGCCCCGATGGAGAGGGAAGGCTGCACTCTAGAGCTGGCGGGTCCGAAGCCAGACCGGCTGCCCTGGAGCCCTCATGCTAAGCCATGAGCACTGCGTCCGTGTCCTGCTGCCTCTCAGTTCTAGGGCAGGATGTCTTCGCTCTCATCCCAAGCCCGCTGTCTGGTTGGCGGGGTTGTGATTTCCCTGATGTTCTCACTGCCATCCCATTGGCTTTTCAAGCAGGAAGTGAGTACAAGTTCCACAGGCCTCCTGCTGGCCTCCTGCCGCCCAAGCAGGACCCTCGGGCCTGGGCTCAGAATGAAGAGGCTTTCTGGCTCCTCCTACCACCTCTGTCCCTCGGGGAGGGTCATATCCCCATTATTGTAAAACATTTATCACCTTAAGGTGTTTATCTTTTCATTCTCCTCAGTGAAAGCTGAGGAAATCTGTATTTTCACTTCCTCCCACCCCTGTACCCAAATGTAGGTCCTGCAATATTGTGAGGTCTCTGCCTGAGGGTGCCCCAGAAACTCTGTACCTGCCCATGCCCTGGATTAAAACTCCTTTATCTACATCCGTGTCCAGTGCCTGCCCAGCTGCCTGGCCTGCCTCCCCGTGTCGCCCCTCCCCGCGGCGCCCGTCCCATTGGGGACAGAAGGAAGTGAGCACGCAGCACGCCCGCTGTTGGATTGGTTGCTATTTCTCCCGTTCCACGGGGCCCAACCCGGCCCAGGGTGGGGGTAGGGGGCTCTGGGGACAGGACATGCAGGGCTGGGGAGAGAGGGCAGAATTTTCCTGTGTTTTATCCATTTGCAACTTGGTCACCAATAGAGAGAAATGGGTCTCTGAGGGCGAACAGGAGAGGGCGGCCTGGCTCTGGGCCCCCAGCCAGGCCCCAAGAGTCCTGTCCCCTCTGGAGAGGCGAGGGAAAGAGCTCTAGAAACCAAAGGAGAAACAGAGGGGGCGGGGCTCATGTCAGCAAACACAGCTACATCACGTGACACGCCAGCGACACGGAAACACACGCCAACGCACACGGCTGCACAGCGGGCAGGGGGCAGGTGGGGTGGAAGGGACCGGGGGCCACCATCTTGTCCTTTGCGGGGCGGGCTGGGGGGCAGGGTGAATGCATAGAACACATCATGTACACACGCTCAAGGCGTGGCATGAGCGTGCATCGACCCACAGGCACATGGGATGGACACGCGCAGTGTGCTTTGTGAGAGGCAGAGCTAGGGCGAGAGGGGGAAGGGAAAGGGAAGCGGTGAGCCCTGGCCAGGCCCGGGACCACCCACGGGCACACATGGTTGTAGGTGTGGAGGGTGGGTAGCACACACTCCTCCAAGACCACGTAAAAGACACCCCCCCAGACAACACTCCAGAACACACAGGACACAGCAGCCAACACGCAAACACATCACATGAGGCTGGGACTTGTGGAGGCTGGCGCACAGCAGACCTCGGGATCCTCTGGTCTGACACTGGGATGGGCAGCTGTGGGCCTAATACCACACCAGGAGGCAGCTGCCTGGCTCCAGCCTCCTGGTGGCCCCAAGGCTGTGGGAGTGCGGGAAACACCTGGGCGGAAGGGTGTCCTGGCCGGGCAACCGGAAGGAAAGAGGGAGGGGGGGGAAGTGCTGGGGTCCTCTCTGACGTCCCCAAAGAAGTGAGAAGGGAGCGGGAGGGCTGCCGGCAGACACAGGGCCACTTCCTGTCCTGCAGAAGGGCATTCTGGGAATGCAGTCGGGCGCCCCTCTTCAGGACAGCACAGCTCGGGGTTTACACGTATTGGCCACACACAAGCAGAGCCCAAGCAGCCAGGCAGGGAAGAGCTGGCGTGGGGGTGGGGAGGGTACTGTGTCCCAGGTCACATCTGCATTGTCTCTCTCACACACACACACACACACACACACACACACACACGCTTCACATAAAGTGGAATCCTGGGAATGATCTGCACACAACCCTGAGTCCTTTACCCTGTGCACATGGATGCCCACTCCGTGTTCCTCAGCCACGGAGTGCGGGGGCTTCTGACATTATCCTGTGCTCAGGTGCCTCCCATCAGCCACCAAACGCACGAACCCACCTGTGCATGTGTCGCCTACACAAGGGAGGAGCTAGCCCTTTCCTCACCATCAGAAACCCAGGCCTGTGCCCACCCTCAAGCTCACCCTGGTTGGGGAGCAGCGATTGCAGACATTTCAGCAAATGTGTCCAGGGGATGGATCCCGGGACTTAGCCCATCCCGAGTGGCTGCTGCCACACTGGCCACTCCAGTGCACCTGCGACAAACAGCTCCCCAAACCAAGGTCCCTGAGACGGAGCCCAGAGCATCAAATGGGGCGAGGGAGACCCGTATTCTGAGGTAAGTGTGCGGAAGGCAGGAATGCTCATTCCCTGGCTGTCTGGGGTCACTCTCCACACTGGCCTCATCAATACGTTCTCACGCTGGCCCTTCCAGGAGGCATTCATGTGCAAACGGGGGCAGGCCTGTAGGGGCGCCATGCCCATGGTAGCATGCACGTGTGCTGCTGTGTGCCTGGGTGTGGTCACCTACACGAGGCCTCCTGAGCCTGGGCATGATGAGCACACGTGTCCCAGCCCTCACGGGTGCGGGCCTGTCCTCTGGCCGGGACACAGAGGAAGAGAAGCGCCTGGCTGCGTCAGGGCTCTGACACCTGGCAGGGCAGGACGCGCCAGTTGCACAACGTTGATGTTGCAGCGTGTGGCCATTACCAGATGCTGGCAGCAGCTCCGGGGAGAGAGGGAGGGGCAAATCAATCTGCATAGACAAGCCTGGATGGGGCGCGAGACCTTAAAGAGAAACGTGTGCGCATATACAAACGGGACCGAAACACCGTGGAGCAAGCCTCGGTGCCAGTGCACACACACGCTCACACGGACCGTCCACACAGCGTCCTGTGCCCGCCCAGCCGTGTCCAGGGCGCAGCATGGATGCTCTGTCTGGGGAGACCTGCCAGCACTTCAGGCAGATCCTGAGACACACACAGATCTCACATCACCTGCTGGGAAATGCACATGTATATACAAGCCAAGCGAGGTTATTTATACGTGTACGCTTCCACTCACGTTGGCTCAACTCCAAGGCTCACAACACACACACACACACACACACACACACACACTCTCTCCCCCGGGACCCAGGCCTGGGGTGACTAAACCAGGAAGATGTGCTCCACATCTCGGTGGGGTGCCTGCCATGGCCCGTGAACTTGGGCCTACCTGGATCCTCTGGGAAGGACCATCTGCACACGCACAGCCTGCCCCGTTTATAGCAGGTGTGGGGGAGGGGGTGTCACTGGAAGAAGTGCTATTGCATTAGATTCAAACACTCAAACACAAAATCCCATGTACACAAATTATGTGTCCACAGATCTGTGGACACACACACCTATTCACAGAAGACAGAGCAGGGCGTGGTGGGCTGCTGTGTGATCCCGGCCACAGTCTACACAACAACCGAGCGAAGGGGAAAGCTAAGACGACACACAGACAAGGTGGGGGCGAGAAGGGTGCTGTGGTGCTTCTACACACGTCTGTGAACGCACACACACACGCTGGGGTGTCCACTCGTCTCGAGCACGTGCCGGCGGCATGCATGTTGGTGTGCATGTGTAATCACGCCTGCTGCTATTTATGTGGGGGGAGGGTCCATGGTGCAGTGAGGTCCAGGGACTCCAGGGTCTGATGGGGGGGTGGGGTAAGGAGAGGGCTGCCTGGGTCTGTCTTGGGGGTGAGCCTGGAGCAGGGGATGGAGTGAAAGGGGTAGTGGGGGTATTGCTCCCGATGTGGTGGGGGAAGGGTCTGGGGGAGGTAGGGGTGGTGGGCCTACAAGCCCAGCGTCCCCCCAATGGATGACGCCAAGACCACCCCCAGCACCACACAGCAAATGATGATCATGATTTTCTTCTGCAGGCAGAAAGGGCAATGGGACAGGAGGCGGCGAGAGGGGCAGTTTAAGAGAAAGAGAAACAGACAGAAAGATGGGGGGAGGGTGTGAGGGAAAAGAAGAGGGGAGAGAAAACAGAAAAACCAAGAGGTCAGAGCCAGAGATAAGGCCTTTCAGGGAATTTCATCACTTGCCTCAGCCCTGGCCAGAGCCCCGCCCCACCCCACCCCCCAGCTCCAGCCCAGCTGCCCACAGGCCCTCCCCGCCCTGCTCACCCTCCGGGCCTTGCTCTGATATCTCACGGCTTTCTTCGTGTCAGACACAGCTCGCTCCACGTAGTCCACGGAATGTTCCACGTTGTATTCAATTCGGTCAATCATCTCGCCCTGCAGAGGGTATGTGCATGGGGAGGCGTGGGCTGGGCTGGAAGAGGGAACCGGGGAGGGGGGCGGCTTCCACGTGGCGTGGCAGGGCAGAGGCCGTACCTGGCTTTCCACGAGCATGGCCATGTCCACAAACATGTCGTGCAGCTCGCGGATGCTGGTTTCCAGTTTGATGATCTCGTTGTGCCTCGTCTCGATCTCATTCAGCGCCTGCTTCGTCATCTGGGAGTCCATTTTGATCTAGGGAGATGGTGTGGGGGGCGGCTGCTGAAGACCACCCTTCACTCCCGTAAGAGCTCAGAGCCGGCAGTCAGAGCACTGGGTCCAACCCTAGCTGTCATTCACTAGCTGCAACCCCGGGCAAATGATCTCACCTCTCCGGGCCTCAGTTTCCCCACCTAGAAAACGTGGGTAATAATACTGCCCACCTCGTGGTCGCTGTGAAGATTAGAGGAGTTAATATGTGCACATTGATAAGAACAGTGCCTGGCATACAGGAAGCACTGAAGACAAGTTTGTTAAATTACAAGAAATAACACTTGCCCCCAGCCCTCCACCTTAGCCCAGGGCCGCCTCTATCACACACACCACAGAAGCTCTGGGAAGGGAGACAGAGGTCCAAGGCCCCACCAGTATTCGGGCCCCTGTCTGGTCAAAGGAAGATAGAGAAATGGAAGAAGACACAGCAGAGAGAAAGGGGTGGGGGTGGGGGGGTGGGGAGAGAACAGCAAGCAGAGAAGGAGGCCCAGGTGAGAAGGCAGGGTGCCCACAAGTCCCCTGGAGACTATGACATGAGAAGGGGGGAAACAATAAAGGGGTGCACTGGCGCTTCAAGAGTCGGTGGAAGAGAGACTCCTCCCCAAGATGCCTGGCCCGAGCCCGGCCGCTCCCTTCTCAGAGATTCACTGTTCAGACCACACCAAGCCACTCCTCTGCTCTGAAACCTGCCAGGGCTCCCCTATCCATAGGGTACACACCTTTATCTTTTTTAAAAATATTTTTTTATTGATTTCAGAGAGGAAGGGAGAGGGACAGAGAGATAGGAACATCAATGATGAGAGAGACTCATTGATCGGCTGCCTCCTGCACGCCTCCTACTGGGGATCGAGCCCGAAACCGGGGCATGTGCCCTTGACCGGAATCGAACCCAGGACCCTTCAGTCCGCAGGCCGACGCTCTATCCAGAGCCAAACCAGTCAGGGCCACACCTTTATCTTAGCAGTCAAGGCCCAGGCTCCTTTTCTACCCTCATCTCCTGCTACCCAACAGGAGCCAGAATCATCCAATGGCTGTTTGGCAAGTGGTCCACTCTCCCTGTCTTTGCCCAGTCTGTTCCTTTGTCTAGGGCAGTGGTTCTCAACCTTCCTAACGCCGCGACCCTTTAATACAGTTCCTCATGTTGTGGTGACCCCTAATTTCATTGTTACAAACTGAACATAATTAAAGCATAGTGATTAATCACAGAAACAATATGTAATTATATATGTGTTTTCCGATGGTCTTAGGCGACCCCTGTGAAAGGGTCGTTCGACTCCCAAAGGGGTTGCGACCCACAGGTTGAGAACCGCTGGTCTAGAGTGTCCTTTGCCCAAATGCTCCTTGTCTCTTAAGGCTCAGCTCAATGCCACTTCCCAGGAAGCCTTCCCTGACTGTAGACGTCAACTACCACAGCGCCTGTCTGCATCTTGCACAGCCCTCAAGCAAAGTGTCAAGCACCCTGCATTGGCTGGTTAACTGGCAGGGCTCAGCTCTGCCTTCTTAGGACCACTCACCAGCTTCCCTCGGTCCTCAGACAGACAGACAGACAGCCTAGCAGAGCTGTCTGAGAGCTCCAGGCTAGTTGCCCACAATCAATTTGCTCGAAGCTAATGTAACAAAGGCCAGTTATCTAAGGAACAAAATGCTAGAAAGTCCCTGAACATACTTTAACCTGGTCTAGAAACCTTACGTAGAGCCATTCCACCACCAGAAGCATAAATAGACAGAACTGGCAGGCCAGGGTAAAATTCAAAAGAGAAAGAAGAACTACAGCTGGGGGAAGCCCATCCATTCACATACAAGATGACAAGGGCAGGACAGTGTGCAAAACTAAAACAGGGTTTTTTAGAAATTTTCAAAAGGCAGGCACATTAGTCATTGGGTGAAAGAGCCTGCGTCAGTAGGGCGTTCTGCATCTTAGCACCGAAGAGTCCGGATCTGCACCTCCACCGTGGATTCCAATACTGGCTCTGCCCCCAGCTATGTGACCTCACCTAGTTACTTAACCTCTTTGGGCACCATTTCCTCCCCCGTGAAATGTGGCTCCCTCAGAGGGCTGTGGTGAGGACCGAATGAGGTTAGTAGGTAAATGTGAATGTGTAAAGTGCTTAAAACAGCGCCTGGCACACTACTGTTTGCCATTTTATGGGGGTGCCTTCCTGCTCTGCCCCCAGCTCTGGACCCAGGCCTTGCGATGCCAGTTATTCCAGGTGGACTTAGGCCCTTCAGTCTAACCTACGTTTGGGGAGGAGGTGCAACTGCTTTACAGAACAGACCCACCCCGCCCGCGCTCACATCATCAGTGAAGATGGCCAACTTCCCGCTCTCCAGCATGTCTTCCAGTTCTTCGTTGGTTGTGGTCCTTCCGGCTGTGGGGAGGAAGGACTCCATGCTCAGGGGCTGGGCCAGCCTGCGCTGAGGCGGTGGGATGGGGGCAGGGACCCGGGACACCACCCTCCCCTGGGGCCCTAGGCCAGCCGCCCCTCCACCGAGAGGAAGGGCCTGGAAGGAGGCTTGGGCAGGCCTGGGGAGTCTGGAGGGGAGGCGCACGCACTGATCTCCAGCTGCCGCTGGATCCTGTCCTTGCAGCGGTCCCTGTACTTGGACTGGGTCGCGTTATATTCGGTCATTACTTCCACGAACTTCCGGGAGAGTGTAGAATGCTGGGGTGGGGGTACACACATCAGGAGGCAGGGAGCAGAGACCAAGGGGGAGCCGTTAGTGCACAGGTGGAGTGGGGAGGAGGGGTGATCACGCCCCACCCCAATCCCTCACCAGAGCACAGTCCCCTGCCGCTTGTCTCCCTATCTTACACCCAAACCAGCGGCGGCCGGGGCCAGGGTATTAGGATGTGAC
>NW_005871534.1:618900-631691 GCF_000147115.1 Myotis lucifugus
CCCCCCCTCCCCGGCTCCGTCCAGGCCCCGCCCCCGCCTGGCCTGCCCACCTGGGTCTTGCGGATGCGCAGGTCCGCGGAGGAACGGTTCAGCCCCTCCTCCTGCTCGATGCTTTGCTCGATCGCTGCGGGAGAGAGGATGCAGTGACGGGCCGCAGACCCGGGGCGTGCGGGGCGGGGGTCCGGGACGGAGGAAGGGCCGACACCCCGAGGCAGGCCCCAGGCCTGTGAAGAGATGTCACACCCGTGGCGAAGGCAGACAGTAAAGGATCCATGTGAGGGGCAGGAGGCCGAAAAGTAAAGGGACAGACGTTTGAGGGGGTCAGGAGGGCAGGTGGGGGGGAGGTTGAGGGCCGGGGAGTCACCAGACCGAAGGGCACTACTTGTTCCGTCGTTGGCTTTGGCCTCGGAAAGCCCGTAGCTGTAACCACGGCCCATTCCCGCGAGGGAGTGGGGCCAGGCCACTGTGGACGCCCCGTGTGCAGGGAGCTCGCTCGCCGCATGCTCGGGAGGGGCCGGAGCCCACCCCGGGGTTTTCCGTGGAAGGCGAGCACTTCTAGGTGGCTCAGAGGCCACCATTTCCTTGGCAAATTCTATGTGAGTGGATGGAAGCTCCACAGGGAAAATAGCTCGCCCCCTGCCCCACCAGGTACCCTGTCCCGGAATTCCCACTTCTAAAGGATTCTGGAAAAGCGCTCAGATTAACTGGGGTTTCTGCGTCCGGGTCATGCCCTCCTGACACTTATTCAGATTTTCTTAAAAAGAGCTTGTAAGATGTCCTGTGCTCGGAGATGCAGCGGGATGAATGGCCACCGGGTCCCCTCAGCCCTGGAAAGGGCCTCCAGCCCCGTCCTGGGAACATCACTGCTCCGTTCCGCTGGCAGCAGGGACCTATGGGGCTGGACGGCACCCCCTTCCCTGCAGCAATGCGGGCAGTGACTGAGGCCCAGCTGCTGCAGGAAAAGCACAAACACGCCCCAGGGAGGTCAGACTGGTCCAGACTCGGATCCTATTGCCCGACGTGGGACTGGAGCCCAGCCCTGGGCGCAGGGGTCCTTTACTTGACAGCCTCACTGACTTCTTACAAAAACCCTGGGAGGTCAGTGATATCGATCCACGTTTCAGACAGAAACCGAGGTTCGAATGGGCAAAACAACCCAACGTCGCCCACAAAACCGGAGCTCCTGCCGCCACACAGCTGGAGGAAGACGGAGAAGAGAAGCTCCTCTTCTGGGGTCTGGAAGGTCAGCTTCTAGAAGCTCCTGCCACTTTTCCTAGTTTCTTGACCTTTTCCTGAACCCCCAAACCAGTGGTCCTCAAACTTTTTAAACAGGGGGCCAGTTCACTGTCCCTCAGACCGTTGGAGGGCCGGACTATAGTTTAAAAAAAAAACTATGAACAAATTCCTATGCACACTGCACATATCTTATTTTGAAGTAAAAAAAACAAAACGGGAACAAATATTTGTATTTGCATGTGGCCCGCGGGCCGTAGTTTGAGGACCCCTGCCCTAAACCGTGGAGCCCTCCTCATGGTCTAACAGAGAGACTATTAAGGTGAGAGCTTGATGGGCCCAAGGAGATCACGGAGCACAGGGATTTATTTCTAAGCTGTGTTCCATGGAACCCTGATTCTGAGAAGGAACTTGACGGGGGTGTTCCAGCCCCAGTTCAGCCGGAACAGCCGGATTTTTATGTGCTGTATATACTGGGGTTCTTTGTAAGATTTCATTGGGAAAGAAAGGATTTTGCTACAAAAAAAAAAAAAAAAAGCCAGCTTTGAGATTGCTTCCATTTTTCTTACTGAGGGCAGGGTACTTGTCCAAATGAGTGATGATGTCAGTTGGGCTCCCTCTGCCTGCATTTGTACTTCATGTGCTCCCAGTTTAGGCCATTTCCCTTTCCCGAACACTCTCCTGAGTGCAAAAGGTTTGTGTTTACAGATCAGCCCTGGCTAACGCACGGCCTCCTGTTGAGTCCAGGAGGGCGTCAGGTCTCCGTCCTCATCCCCCGGACCCAGGTCACAGCACGCAGGCCCAGGCATCTGCCACGGCTCCCGTCCCCCACAGCCCCGCAATGTGGCTCGGACAGAGGAGGCGCGTGGCCAATGGTGTCTGCTGCTGGATTGCCATGAGCATACAAAGTAGCATCACGGTCACACTGCTATTCCCCTGGCACCGGCCGACAAGGAGGTTCCCAACCCACAATGCCTTGGGGGAAGGTGGTTATTACCAGCACCCAAGTCCTTAAATTAGAGTGAATACATGAGCATTTGGCAAGTCCCTCCTGAAAGCTTGCCAGCCCCTGATGTCAGCCACACAGTCCAATCTGTCCTGAGCCGAGGATACCAATTCAGAAGCATTTGCTGAACCCACCTACTGGGTGCTTGGGACTATGCCTGGCACCTGTTCTGGGGAAACGAGGCCTTAGTGAAACTAAAGCCACTTGGGAGGCTATATTTTTCTGATGGAACCGGCAGAGCTCATATACAATCTGGACAGCCCGCCCCCTCTCCCTTGTTTCCCTGTCGTGTCTCTTTCTTCAAGGAATCTGGAGCAAGGAGGGAAACTGGGGCCGTGTGCTTCCTCACTGTGCAAGAATCTGGCTCCTAGAAGTAGACATTCCTGATAGAAAGGCCTGTTTGGTCGCCGGGAAGCAGAGCTCTTTCTCCTTCGTCGGGGGATTGCAATCCTCACCTTTCAATTTGGACCGAACCTTGTTGGCCGTCTTCTTGATGTCTGCAGTGAGGTCCTCCAGCTCCTGTTTGGTCTCTGAGGAGGGGGCCGGGGTGAGTGAGCAGTCTGGGTGGACCCCAGCCCCAGCCCCCGGCCACTCCGCAGCGGCACTCACTCTCATCCGGGTTGGGGGCGGCCAGGATGGCGCTGTGCTGTTTTTTCACTTGCTCCACATCCTCCGACAGCTTCTCAATGCAGCCCCGGATCTCTTCCACCTGGGGCGGCAAATTGGCGATGCCCAGTCAAGTCTTCAGGCCAGACAGGGCATCCGCAGGGCTCACTCGGGGTTTAGGGAAATGGGCAGACACAGAGGGGCTGGCGAAAGGCCAAGGGGTGGAGGACTAGAGAGTGTGGGGCAGGGGGGGGAGTTGTTGGCTGGGGGCCAGGTTCTGGGTCTGGGGTGTTGGAGACTCAGTTACCTGTTCAAAGAACTCATCCATGAAGTGATCCCGATCCACATGGACCACCTCCTCCTCATCATCACTGTCTTTCGCCTGCGAGACCAAGCAAGGTGGAGACCATGAGCAGCCCCACCCTGGCCCTGCTGCTGCCAGCTCTCGGCTCAGAGCAGGCGTCTGGGAGGGGCCATAGGCAGGGTGCACGGCCAGCCCCCAGGCGGTCAGGATGAACACTGGCCATGGGTGGAACAGCACACCAGGGGCCAGGTAGCTGATGGGAATGAGCAAAAGGCGCCTCTCAGGGATGGATGTGGCCCTGGGAATGCACAGGACCTGCTATTAACCAACCAGCACGGAGGTGTTTCAACACTGTAACAACCAGCTGAATGTCGGCCGTGCAGTGATCGGCTCTGGGCTCTGAGAAGGGGTCTGGAATGGAGTCCCAGGAGCCGGACCCCCAACCATCCCTCAGCCACTGGGGCCAGGCCTCACTGTGCCCCCTCTTCTTCCCGGCCTGCGTGCCCCTCTCCCTGCCACGTCCCCTCTACAAGGTCAACTCACTGCCGGCTGCGGGGGGGTGCCGGGTTGAGCGAGCAGTCAGGCCCCATGAGGGCTGGAGGAGACAGCAGCACCCCGACCCCCCTCCCTCCTGTGTCTTCCTCCTCCTGCCCACCTGCACCCCCTCAGCTTGCTCTGCCCCCGCGGCCCCACTGACTCCCCGACTCTCCTTGGTGTATTCACTTTGCTTTCATCCAGCCTCTTCCCACTTCACACCCACCTGCTCTCACTTGCTTTGGATTTCCTAGTTGCAACCTGCAGCTGCTCAGCCCTCCACCCCCAGGGGCTCACAGACACAAAGGGATTTACACACCCACACCTCCCTCCGAGAGACCAGTGACACACACCAGACACACAGACAGGCCCACTGACACCCACACAGAGACACAGTAACAGGCTGGCGTTCACCCACACGCAGACCCAGGGCAGAGCTGCGTGCTGCCTCGTGCGGACACCGCGGTCACCGCACCCGGGGCATCCGGGAGGCCCCCCGAGCCCGGTCTCCCAGCCCCAGAGCCTCAGAGCCTCAGGTCTGCACACTGGTTCGGAGCTGGGAAAAGGGGAGGGGCAGGGAGGCTCACCGGTGCTGCCCTCCTGACTCAAGATTCTCTGCGTGGGGCAGAAGTCTGAGGACAAAAGCCGAGCCCGCCCAGCTTAAGTACACCTGCGGCCCTAACCAGCCCCGCGGGAGACTTAAAGGGTTCACCCTGAGTCCCGGGAAGAACCTCACACCACTCAGAATCTACTAGTCAGTACCAGAGCCTGAGTGAAATCAAGACAGGATCCAAAAAGCGTCTGCCTGGGGGGGCCGGGTGGGGTCTAAAGAGAAGAGCTCCCATGGAACCTCAACAGGGTCCAAGCAGATCGCAGACAGACCCTGGCAGAACCAGACGGGCTCAGACCGAACCAGACTCGGCACAGACAGATGCCAGACAGCTCAGATCGAACCTAGACAGCCAGATGGGACCTAGCTGCAATCCAGACAGCGGGTGAAGGCGGGATCCGCAGAGCCCGGATGGCCCTGGAAAGAACCGCAAGCCCAGGGAAGACCCAGCCCGACTCTAGAAGCCACCAGCTTCCTGCCCACGCCCTGCCCGGAAACTCCAGGAATTCTCCCGCAGACGGCCCCACACCATGTCGGAAAGTGTGTTCCGCACTTACATTTAATTTCCAGAGAATCCCAAAACCTACCAGGAGAGGGAGGCTCCTCCCATCTCTACCCACAGCTGCCCCAGAAGAAGGGTGGCACCAGGTAGGGCTTGGGACTCTGATGGGTCTCAAGCCCCCACCTGACCCGGGACCACCCCACAGACCTTGGCCCTTAGAGACTTGGGGTGCTTGGCTCGTCTCTGAAGCCCCACCAGCCTCCCATGATGCTTTGTCCTCAAAAAGCCAGCTGTCGCCCTAGCCGGCTTGGCTCAGTGGATAGAGCCGTCAGCCTGCAGACTGAAGGGTCCCAGGTTTGATTCTGGCCAAGGGCACATGCCTGGGTTGTGGGCTCCATCCCCAGTGGGGGGCGTGTAGGAGGCAGCCAATCCATGATTCCCTCTCATCATTGATGTTTCTCTCTCTCTCCCTTCCTCTCCCTTCCTCTCTGAAATCAATAAAAATACATTAAAAAAAAAAAAAAGCGAGCTGCCCCATGAGGACTCCTTCCCCTGGCACCAAAAGCCGGGCCTCTGCTCCTTCTCTGCCTTCAAGCACTCAACTTAGCCCAGCTGCCCAGGTCGTGAGGCCTCCCCTTCCTGCTCTCTCTTTCCCTTCCCCGTGCTGACTGAGACTTCCTGAAGCCCAATTTCTGTCTCTCCTATTGTTCCCAGAGCCAGTTCCTTAGCTTCTGCCCTGAGGCACGCGACCTGCCTATTTCCCTGTCCTTGAGACAGGAAAAGAGACAGAGGCCCCAAGGATGACCTATTTGGTGTAATAATTACAGAGCCCAGCGCTAACAATCCGCTACAGTTCACAAACACTTCTGCATCGATAATCCCTTTTGATCCTCA
The DNA here is from genome assembly GCF_000147115.1 of Myotis lucifugus. Classification (NCBI taxonomy): domain Eukaryota; kingdom Metazoa; phylum Chordata; class Mammalia; order Chiroptera; family Vespertilionidae; genus Myotis; species Myotis lucifugus. The sequence continues at coordinate 624,590 of NW_005871534.1, forward strand.
CAGCCCTGCTGAGAAAGGAAGAGCAAATACCACTGTCCCCATTTCACAGATGAGGGAACAGGAGTCAGAGGGGAAAAAGGAAAGTGGCGCCCAGGCTGAAACGAGTGGGGAAACCGTAGGATCTAAGACAGGCCTCCCCCACACGCCTCCACAGCTGGAGACGGGGCCACCTCCTGCCAGCACCTCTGCCCCAGCTATCTCCCTCTCAAGGTCCAATCTGGGGGAGGCTCTGTGCCCTGAAATCCTGGCAAAATGTTGCCATTTAAGAGCACCTTTGCATAGACCTTACCATCTTGTTATCTCATTTAATCTTCATTAAAACTCCATGAGGACCATTGACCAACATTATAATCATGGCAAACATTTACATAGCATGTTATGGATACCATTCTATGCACTCCGCATATATTTATCCATTTGATTATTTTTTAAATATATTTTATTGATTTTTTACAGAGAGGAAGGGAAAGGGATAGAGAGCTAGAAACATCCATGAGAGAGAAACATCGATCAGCTGACTCCTGCACACCCCCTACTGGGGATGTGCCCGCAACCAAGGTACATGCCCTTGACCGGAATCGAACCTGGGACCCTTCAGTCTGCAGGCCGATCCTCTATCCTGAGCCAAACCATTTAGGGCCATTTGATTATTTTTTTAAAAATGTGTTTTATTGATTTTAGAGAGGGGAGGTAGAGAGAGAGAGAGGAGAGAGAGAGAGAGAGAGAGAGAGAGAGAGAGAGAGAGAGAGATATCGATGTAAGAGAGAAACATCAAGCGGCTGTATATGCACCCTGACTGGGGAGCTAACCTGCAACCTAGGTATGTGCCCTGACCAGGAACCAAACCTGCAACCTTTCGTGCATGGGGCAACGCTCCAACCAACTGAGCTACACTGGCCAGGGCTCTCCCTCTAATTCTTACACACAGCCCCCTGAGATAGATATCACAGCTCCCTTTTGTAGATGGGGAAACTGAGACACAGATGGGGAAACTGAGAGGCTAAGGAATTTGCCCAAGTCAGTAGCTAGAAGGCCACATGACTTCCCTCTAAGCCTCAGCCTCTGCATTTGCTGGGTGGCAATAATGTCTACCCCAAATGGGGGGCAGGAGGGCAATGAAACCAGGCGGGGAGCGGGGGGGATGCCCCATCTGCCAGAGAGAAAATGAACGCTAAGTGGGGGCTGGCTATTACCCCTTCCCCTCCCAGGTTACAGATGACGAACAGGCTCAGAGAAGCTGCCTACCTGTCTAAGGCTTCGCAGCCAGTAAGGCCAGAGGTGGGGCCTGAACTGTCCGGTGCTAAATGCCAGGCTCTTTCCCCTCCATCCTTCCCTTCCTACCTGGCCTCAGAGAGTCCGTCCTGCTGTGTCCTCACTCCTGCTGAACTCCCGTGGCCAGGACAGCAAAGCATAAGAGGTGCCCGGCGGCAGGAGGAGCTCACACGAGGAAGCCAGGCATTCTCGCCTCCACTCGACTCGCTGTGTGATCCTAGGAGAATCTCAGCCCCTCTCTGGGCCCCAGTTCAGCTGTGAAATGGGTGGGCTGTACAGGTGCTCAGTCCTTCCTGCTCTGGGGTGTGCGTGTCCAATAATGAGCACAGCCTCCATGTCTGGAAGCTGGCCAGCCTAAAAGAGCGAGGCTGCGGGCAAATGAGACGACCTAGGAAAGAGGATCAAATGTGCCTGATCCTCTTTACTGGACAATCCAAGCCTCTGTTTCCTCATGAGCAAAATGAAGATAAGAATTATATGCATCTCACCCCGGCTGGTGTGGCTCAGTTGGTTGGAGCATTGTCCCGTGCACCTAAAGGTCATTGGTTCGATTCCCAGTCAGGGCACATGCCCAGGCTGTGGGTTTGATCCCCAGCCAGGATCCATGTGGGAGGCAACCAATTGATGTTTCTCTCTCTTTCTCCCTCTCTAAAATCAATTTTTAAAAATGATGTCGCCCTGACTGGTTTGGCTCAGTGGATAGAGCGTCGGCCTGCAGACTGAAGGGTCCCAGGTTCGATTCCGGTCAAGGGCATGTACCTTGGTTGCGGGCCCATCCCTAGCAGGGGGTGTGCAGGAGGCAGCCGATCGATGTTTCTCTCTCATTGATGTTTCTAACTCTCTATTCCTCTCCCTTCCTCTCCGAAATCAATAAAAAATATATTTAAAATAAGTAAATTAATTAATTAAAATTTTATTAAAAGAAAAAAAGAATTAGCCCCGGCCAGTGTGGCTCAGTTGACCTACAAACCAGGAGGTCACAGTTCAATTCCCAGTCGGGCATATGCCTGAGTTGCAGCTCAATCCCCAGTGGCGGGCGTGCAGGAGGCAGCCAATCCATGATTCTCATCATTGATGTTTCTCTCTCTCTCTCCCCCTTTCCCTTCCTCTATGAAGTCAATAAAAAATATTTTTTTAATATATTTTATTGATTTTTTACAGAGAGGAAGGGAGAGGGATAGAGAGTTAGAAACATCGATGAGAGAGAAACATCACTCAGCTGCCTCCTGCACACCCCCTACTGGGGATGTGCCTGCAACCAAGGTACATGCCCTTGACCGGAATCGAACCTGGGATCCTTCAGTCCGCAGGCCGACGCTCTATCCACTGAGCCAAACCGGTAAGGGCTAAAAAATATTTTTTAAAAAGAATTCTATATCTCTAGTAAATCTAACACAACACATGTGTACTGATTACCAGGAGCTGGGCCCTGTTACAAGTGCTTTGAACTTCTTGTTTAATCTTACAGCCCCTCCATGAACTAGAAACTATCCATATTCCCATTTGACAGATGAGGAAACTGAGGCATGGGGAGATTAAGTAACTTGCCCAAGATTATACAGCTGATGGGTGCTGATAGGGCCATGCCTAGATTTGAAGCCAGACACTTTGCTCTTTACGGCTCAACACCCCTCAAGCGCTTGAGGATGAAATGAGAGAGTAGAGTTCCTGGGCACCCCGGGAGCTGCCTTGGGAATAGGGGTAATCGGATCAGGTCCAAGCCTCCGGCTTCAGTCCTTCCCCATTAGATACCAAGGGCCCTTGTGTGGGTGTCAGAGTAGGAGACAACATAGACAGATGGGTAGATGGGAGGAGGAGAGGGACAATGTGAGCCAGCCAGTCACTGACCAAAGCGACCGATGGTGACAGGGCGACTAAAACAGAGGTGGAAAGAGACGGGAATTGGGTGACAGAGAAGTCACAGTGTGTGTGTGTGTGTGTGTGTGTGTGTGTATGTGCTCACACGTGCTCCTCAGGGGTGCAAGCATCGCTTGATCTAGAGGCAGCAGCCTGTCTCCCCTGTCTCCCCCCTTCTGCCCATCTGTGCCCTTGACCTGGGCCTCTCCTTCTACCAGCATCTGGGCTAGCCCTCCCACCCCACCTCTCTCCTCTGCCTTCCCTGCCTTCCCACTTACTCCCGTCCGCATCCTCCCTCCGCCCCACTGAGTCACTCATTCATCGAACCAGGATGTACGATCCGCGCCCAGCTCTCTCCCAGGTGCTCTGAGCACAGTGGTGAACAATTCAGGAAGAAGGTCCTGCCTCCAGGAGCCGCCGTTCCCGTGGGGGGAGACAGACAATGAAAACCGATCAGGACAATGTCAGGTTGTGCTAAGGAGCAGGAGAGAGAGAAGCCAGGGGAGTGAGAGAGAGCCAGGAGCCAGGGGAGGCTTACACAGGACGGCCAGGGAGGCCTTCCCGGGCTGACCCTGGAGCTAAGTCCTGAGGAGTCCACTGTGCCACAGCCGGGGGGACAGAATTCACGGCAGAGGGAAGCGTGTTCCAGGCAGAGGGGAGAGCATTCAACAGAGGGACCAGCACTCTGGGCCGAGGGAACAACAAGTGCAAAGGTCCTCAGAAGCAGGGGTGCGGGGGGTGGGGGGGCTTGCTGTTTGAAGAGCAGAAAGAAGCCCCGCGCAGCGAGCTGGCCCCCGCTCCGCACCCAGGGCGCTCTTGGTCTCGGTCCCTCTGGCACAGACGGGCTACTCTTTCCTGTTCTCTCAGGCCTGCCTTTCTAAAGCGCCTGCTGTGCCTGTCCACACCTGAGCGCTGCAGGTAGGACTCGGCCGGCCCTCGGGGCACAGGACTTGGCCTATAACAGCCCCCATTCTCACCAGGCCTCAGTCCAGCCTCCCTCCGCGCAGGCCTCACCCTCCTCCATTTCCCAGGCTCCCCATCCCTCAGCCCACAGCGTCTCTCCTAGTGCTTTCTCTCTCCCACCAACCTTCTCTGTCTCCCTTGCCCTCCCTCCTCTCCTCTTGAGCCCGTCCCTGGCCCCAGTCTGTGGATCCTGGGACACCAGTCCAGCTGATTAACCCCGACGGCAGCCTCCATTCCAGCCAAGCACCTCCTCGTTCCCAAGCAAGGGGGTTTGGTACACGGGAGACAGAAAGTCCTGGTTTGACCCTGGCTCTGCCATTAACAGCTGTGTGACCTTGAGCAAGTCAGGTTACCTGTGTGGCCCTCAATTTACTCTAAAATAAATTAGGGTCACATCCTGCCCATCTCAAGGGTTCAAGAGAAATAAACAAGTCAGCTGTGGAATAACAAACATTCATAGAGTACGGCTGGGCACCAGGCCTTCTTCTAGGTGCTTTTTGCATAGTAACTAGTTTCAGCCCTTAGGATAACCCTGCAAATTGTCAATTACTCTGATTTCACACATGAAAAAATTGGCCATCAGAGAGGTTAAGCAACTTACCCAAGGTCACACAGGAAGTAGCAAAGTCAGGATTTGAACCCAAACCGTCTGACTCCCCAATCTGTGCCCTCAACTGCTATGGGATAAACATACCCGACAACCCCTTGGGAACTAACTCTACAGCACTGTTGGAAAGACAATCACCTGCTGGGCCGACTTCCCCTCCCACCACTGCCCCCACCCCTCTCAGCCTCCCAGAGAGCCCTTTCCCAGGCCTCCCACGCCCTGCGCAGCGTCTCCTGCTTCCCAGCCTCCTTGCTCTTAACTCTGGCAGGGAGACCCTCAGCACTCCTTGCATCTGGCAGCTTCTTTCCTCTCCACCCACCCCCTCCCAAATCTCCAGTTTCCCAGAGCTATGACTAACAGCAGAGCCAGCAGCAGGCACCCAGCCCTTCACCCTCCATACCACTTCCCACCCCTCCCGCCTCGCTGCCCCCAGGAGCCCGGGTGACAGTCCTCACCTCTGGGCAGGGTCCCCTGACCCACTCAGATGAAGACTCCCATCCCCTGCCTCCTCCTCCATCCCTTTCCCCTCTTCTCCCCTCTCTGATTCCACCACAGTCCACCACCTCACCCCAACCCACTTTCCATTTCTCTGGATTTTGGAGTCACGGACAGTCTTGGCAGCAGGGCTCTGGGTTCAAATCTGAACGCCTCACTTGCTAGTTGTGCGTGCGGCTGTGGGTGAGTTGTTTAACCAACTCCGGGCTTTATTTCCTCAACTATAAAATGAGGGAGTCTCTCGGTCTACCCGCCTTTCCGGGAGGCGGGCGAGGGTCTCAAAAATCATGGACGGCAACCTGCTTTGGATGAAAACGACTTCTTGAGGGAAGGGCGGTTTAGAGCCCCGACGGAGCCAGCCTGCCCGGCGCCTTTTATTGGCTACGTGACTTCGGTAGGTACTTACCCTCTCTGGGCCTCAGTTTCCTGATCTTTAAAACGGGCTAACTAGTCCCAGCCTCCTAGAGTTGCTGTGACAATCAACCTGAGTTAATACGCATAAACCTTAGAACAGTGTCTGCCACATAAGTGTTGGTTGTTTTTTATTATTGTTATTTTCCTGATGCCTAGACAGTAAGTTTAATAAAGAAATAAACCTTCACCATTCCCTCCCTTGACCACCAATTCCTGCTTCCTTCCCACTTGCCAGCCCATCTCTCCCCAGAGACAGCAATCACTGGCCTTGAGCCCCTACCTCTCCTCTTAGGAACCTGGTTCCCCACCCCCAAATCCAGGGGGCTCTCCACAGAGTTTTTACCCCCCACCCACAAACACACACCCCATGTTGAGACTCTGTTTCAAAGACCAAAAAAGCAGAGTCCTGTGTCAACTTGGCGAACAGGAAACCCACATTCCAGGCTGATCCTCCCACTCACTTGCTTGGTGACCTTGGGCAAGTCCCTGCCCATCTCTGAGCCCCCGTTTCCCTGACCCGTCAAATGGAGTAAACGAGCCGGGGCTGGTGCTTTATTCACCACAAGACCTGAGCCCACAGCAGGTCAGCTCGGCCTCCTGGAGCCCCCGGTCATCTCTCCAAGTCCCCCAGCCTCCTCCCCACCAGGCACCAGGCTCATCAAGGTCCCTCTCCCCAGCCCCTCCAATCGGCAGCCTTCACTGCAGACACCAGCCCCCCAGCACAACTCACGGCCGGGCCAGGCTCCCGGGGCCTGGCCTCTCAGGCCTGCGGACCGGGCCCACGGCCGCCCGCCCGGCATTCAGGGGCAGCTCCCCGCAGAGCAGTCCGTGTCAGACAACCCAGTTCCGCCGCCTGTGCCTGGAACCTCCTCCTTCTCCTCTGCAACCCCACCTCCAACCTCCGGGGTCACCCCGCTCAGGCCCTGGCCCTCTGGCTGTCTCCTGAGGCAGCCCCTTCCCTCCTGTGTCTGAGGTGCCCCCTTCCCGTGGAGCAACACGCACGTGCGCACGCACACACTCACGCACACACACACTCACGCACACACTTCATTCACGGCCAGGTGTGGGCATCTCGGTCCCAACCTGTGTCCTTCCCAGAGCACCCCCATGTCTGGTCCTGCTGGACTCAGCCTGGCCCAGCGACAGCCCACCTTCCAATCCCGAAAATCCGCTGCGGGGCGGACAGCACCCGCCAGCTCCCTCCTGACATTCACTCTTCCCATCCCAGGTTAGACCAGGGCCCTCCTGGGAATGTGGGGTGTCCAAGGCCCTGGAGCCCTCTCCGGCCCCCAACACCTCCCAGCCACTGTCCCCAAAATGCAGGTTCACTGGGGAACATCAGGTGCCTCCAGAAATTGTGGTGCCCCTGCCACCCGCCTCCAGTCTCATAATTTGCCCCCACCACCCAGCACCTGCCCCACTCCACCCCCACGCGCTCCCCAAATATTGGGGTCCCTCCCCCCATTTCCCCCACCCCCAAGCTCACACTCCGCA
>NW_005871534.1:632158-634649 GCF_000147115.1 Myotis lucifugus
AGCATGGGGTGTTAGAAAGTCGGACAACAATCCCATCCAAAACACTCCCTTCAGCTTCTCCCCCCAGCCTCCCCGCCCCTGATCCCGCGTCGCCCCGCGTTCCCTGCTGACCACTCCACCCAAGGAACAACATACCTTTCCCCACCCCAACCTGATACAAGGGACTAAAGGAGACTGACGTCATACTATACTACTGATAGTCATGACTCATATATACACATCTACAACACGGACGAGCAAAAAACGAAACTAATAAATGCCCCCAGCAGATGCCCCTACATGTGTGCCTGCCGCCCCGACGAAGGGTGGGGACCAGCCCAAGTGTGGATGACACTGTGTGTGTGTGTGTCTGTGTGTGTGTGTGTGTGTGTGTGTGTGTGTGTGTGTGTGTGTGAGTGTGTGTGAGTGTGTGTGTGAGTGTGTGAGTGTGTGTGTGTGTGTGTGTGAGTGTGTGTGTGTGAGTGTGTGTGTGTGTGTGTGTGTGTGTGAGTGTGTGTGTGTGTGAGTGTGTGTGTGTGTGTGTGAGTGTGTGTGTGTGTGTGAGTGTGTGTGAGTGTGTGTGTGTGTGTGTGTGTGTGTGTGTGAGTGTGTGTGAGTGTGCGTGTGTGTGTGAGTGTGAGTGTGTGTGTGTGTGTGTGTGTGTGTGTGAGTGTGTGTGTGTGAGTGTGTGTGTGTGTGAGTGTGTGTGTGTGAGAGTGTGTGTGTGTGTGTGAGTGTGTGTGTGTGTGAGTGTGTGTGTGTGTGTGTGTGTGTGAGTGTGTGTGAGTGTGTGTGTGAGTGTGTGTGTGTGTGAGTGTGTGTGTGTGTGTGTGTGTGTGTGAGTGTGTGTGTGTGTGTGAGTGTGTGTGAGTGTGTGTGTGAGTGTGTGTGTGTGTGAGTGTGTGTGTGTGTGTGTGTGTGTGTGTGTGTGAGAGAGTTTGTGCGCGCGGCCCTGCAGGAGGCTCTCTGGACACTAGAAATAGTGAGACTGACCCTCTAGGTGGCTTTGTGATGTGAGGAATCAGCCAAGCCTCACTGAGAAGGACAAGGGGCATTTTTTTTTTTTTTTGCACAGCCTTTCCCACTCGAAGTGTGAGTCCCTGGGCAGCAGGGCGTCTCAGAGCTCTGCTTGTCTACCTCCAGGGACGGGATGCTCACTACCTAACCAGACCTCCTGGCCGACCTTTAGATAGATCTGCCTTTTAAAAGGGAAATTCATCCACATTGGGAGGGGAATCCCGATGCCCCTGACCATCCAGGACCTGCCTCCCTCTCCTTGATGCCCACCTCTCCTCTCCTGTCTCCATGTCTTAGCCTGACCTCACCCCTGTACTCCTTCCTGTAAAGGGGCTTTGGCCCCAACAGGCCTTGAACCTGTTTTTGCCAAGCACCAGTGACCTCTCTGATGGCAAATCCATCGATCACCTGTCAGGCCTTATCCTCCAGGATCTTTCAGGGACGTATGACCCTGATGACTTCTCTCTCCTTTCTTTCTTTATTTTTTTAAATATATTTTTATTGATTTCAGAGAGGAAGGGAGAGGGAGAGAGAGAAACATCAGTGATGAGAGAGAATCATTGATTGGCTGCCTCCTGCATACCCCCTACTGGGGACTGAGCTCGCAGCCCAGGCATGTGCTCTTGACCAGAATCGAACCCAGGACCCTTCAATCCACAGGCCGATGCTCTATCCTTTCGGTGCATGGGCCAAACCAGCCAGGGCTCTTCTTTAAACCCTCCCCTTAGTTCCCAGCCTGTCTCCTGCCTCTACCCTCCCCCCAAAACACACACACACACACACACACACACACCCCTCTGGATGTTGTTTCTCAGCCTCCTTCCAGATCCCTCCATTCTTCCACACCCCTCAACAGCGGGGTTCCCCAGGCCCCACCCCATCTTCTTTCTTTACCCTCTCACCTCCCTGGGTTCAGCTGTGTGTCTACGTGTCTACAATATTGACATCTATGCGCAAGCCCGATCCTGCTCCTCAAAGGCAGCACCTGTTGCCTGCCTGAGCCCTGGGCTGGGCACCAAGGACAGAGACAAAAGGTGTGATCATGGTCCATCGGCAACGCTAGTGAGCGAGGCCCAGGCTTCCATGTTGGAACCGCCACCCGGTGCTGGCCGCCTTCCCCGAGTGCTTCTTCCTGCACTCCCCAGCAGCGATGGCACCTCTGTCCCTCCTGACACTCAAAGCAAACAGCAGGCTGTTTGGGGCACCTTCCCTTACCCATCTGAGCATCCACCTTGTCCCAGGTGCAATGCTGAGTAGCTCCCATAATCCTCCCTCCTTCACGCAGCTGCTGCTCTTGTCCGGGGTGTACAGGTCGGGACACTGAGGCTCAGCACGGTTAAATACGGAACCCAAGTTCACAAGGCTGGGACAGGCCAGGGCTGGGGCTCTCACTGCACTTTCCCCACTTGACCTAAAATGTAAGTTAAATAAATAATACAAATAAACAAAGGTGGGAAGGGACAAGGCAGGCCAACATGGCAAAAAGTCCACGGTT
>NW_005871534.1:636341-644962 GCF_000147115.1 Myotis lucifugus
CCTTCTGGACCAAGCCCCAGTGGTGGGGCTGAGGCAGAGGCAGTTAGGGGGATCAGGTCGGCAGGGGAGAGCAGTAAGGGGGATCAGGCCGGCAGGCAGAGGTGGTTAGGGGCAATCAGGCAGGCAGGCAGAGGCGGTTAGGGGCGATCAGGCAGGCAGGCAGAGGCGGTTAGGGGTGATCAGGCAGGCAGGCAGGCGAGCAGTTAGGAGCCAGCGGTCCCGGATTGTGAGAGGGATGTTTGCAAGAATCGGGTCTAAACCGGCAGTCGGACATCACCCGAGGGGTCCCAGATTGGAGAGGGTGCAGGCCAGGCTGAGGGACACCCTGCCCCTGTGCACGAATTTCATGCACCGGGCCTCTAGTGTTCAATAAACATGTATTTGTTAAACGAATGTATGAGTGAAAGGTGTGCAATTTAAATCTGACTACAGTTCTAAAGATGGACACAGACACACGATGAGACAACAATGGTAATTCTTCTCATTGTTCCGTGATTTTGAACTAATTGCATCCATGACCACTTAAAGTCCACCCCAGAACTCTGTGAGGTGGGATGCCTGGACCACACACCCACCTCCTGTCCAGTCTCCTGCCTGCGTGGCCTTTCTAAAGCATCAGCCCCTGCTCAGAACCTCCCGGCCCCCCAAGGCTCAGATTTTCTAACTTGACTCCCCACTTTTGGGCACACCACCATCCTCATGTACCCTGATTCCAGTCCCTGCATTTCCCAGTCCCATGTGCTTCCTCGGGGTGTTCCTGACCCCGGCGCACCTATCCTCTCATATTCCCAAACCCAACTCCTCCTCTTCTTTCAGAGTTTAGCTGTTGGGATTTTCTTGACCCTCCTGAAGCTGGGGGGAAAGCTGGCTACACATACAGATCGCCAGGCCTCCACCCTGGACAGTCTGATTCAGGAATCTGGGATGGAGCCCAGAAACCTCGGTTTTCACAACCACCTCTGGCCAGTCTTGTTTTCAGTCAAGTCTGGCTTTATCCGGTGGCAAGGCTAAGGCTGGGCTACGCTGTGTAAGAAACACCCCCCAAATCTCAGGGACGCCACACTACAAGGCTCTATTTCTATTTTTGCAGCAGGTTTGGGTTACTTCCCAGAGCATCTGCCCTTCAGAGAATCTCAGTGCTGTAGAAGGAGAAATTTATACACAGCTTAGCAACATGCTGGACTCTGAGAGCCTCGGATTCAAGGACCCCATCTCATTCATCTCTGCCTCCCCGTGGCACCTGGCACAGGACCGATCACGCCTGCTGTGCTCAGGAGGAGAAGAATGAATATCCGTTTCACCTGTTCACCCATTAACTCGTATTTAAGGAGACTGCTCTTTGCACCAGGATTATGCTCTGATGCTGGAGATACAGTGATGAGCAAAGCAGACATCAACCTGCTCCATGGAGCCAGTCACCTAGTTTCTCTAAGCCTTAATCTACAAATCTGTAGAATGGGCCATATTCCTCACCCCGCAGGCACAGTGTGAGAGGATTTCCTGAGAAAATGAGCATGGAAGCCATTTGCAACTTGAAAATCTCAATGCCAGCGGATGCCAATGGGCACTGGTACCTGGTGTGTGCCCCTTGCTGCTCCCTCAGCCCTCACATCCCGTTTTCAGGTTTTATTCCTTAGGCCCCTGGAATTTAGTAGCACAAACCTCTGCTCACTATTTCCACTTCCCCTTCAAATCATCATAAACCTGTAGCATGAATATTCTATATAATAATGGCTAATATGCAAATTCCCCCTCGACCAGGAGTTCCACCAGGAGTTCAACCAGGGGACAGGGCAGGCTGGCCAACCACGGACTGCCCCTCCCCCTGGCCTGCCCTGCCCCCGATCGCCCCCACCCCACCGCCACCCTGATCAGGAGCCGGGCGGCCAACCACCTATGGCCCCTCCCCGCATCAGGCCCGACCCGATCAGCCCTGATGGGGGTGGGCCAGCCGGACCCATGCACAAATTTGTGTACTAGGCCTCTAGTAATATTAATAATAGTGATAATAATAGATTTTTAAAAAATATATATATATTATTGATTTTTTACAGAGAGGAAGGGAGAGGGATAGAGAGCCAGAAACATCAATGAGAGAGGAACATCATCAGCTGCCCCCTGCACACCTCCCACCGGGGATGCGCCCACAACCAAGGCACATGCCCTTGACCGGAATCGAACCTGGGACCCTTCAGTCCGCAGGCAGAGGCTCTATCCACTGAGCCAAACCAGCCAGGGCATAATAATAGATTTTTTATTTTTTAGAGAGCAAGAGGAGAGCGAGAGAGAAACGTAAATTTGTTGTTCCACTTATTTATGCATGCATTAGTTGTTTCTTATGTGCCCTGATCGGGGATCAAACCTGCAACCCCGGCATATTGGACAATGAATGCTCTAGCCAACCGAGGCACCTAGCAAGGGCAACAGCGCAGTCTTATGTAGTAACTATCATGTACCAAGCTTTGTTTTAAATGTTTTATTTCTATTAATTCATTTAATCTTCATAACGACCATCTGAGGGTACTACTATTCTCTCCGTTTACAAACAAGGAAACTCAAGCACAAAGAGTTTAAGTGGATTGCTCAGGGCAGGAGCTGGGATCCACTCCAGGCAGAAGTCCTGGCTATGGACTCATTCTCAGGGTGAACTGGTTATCTGCCTCCTGGGAGGCTCCTTCCAGCCCTTCTCTCCACCAAAAAACACAGTCAACATCCGGCAGCAGAAACATGGCACTGACTTTGTATATATATTTTGGGAGAACTAAGTCATTACGATACTGAGTCTCCTATCCCAGTGGTTCTCAACCTTCTGGCCCTTTAAATACAGTTCCTCATGTTGTGACCCAACCATAAAATTATTTTCGTTGCTACTTCATAACTGTAATGTTGCTACTGTTATGAATCGTAATGTAAATATCTGATATGCAGGATGGTCTTAGGCGACCCCTGTGAAAGGGTCGTTCGACCGCCAAAGGGGTCTCGACCCACAGGTTGAGAACCGCTGTCCTATCCATGTACATGGTATATCTATCCATTTGTTTAGGACCTCTTTAAAGTCTTTCAATAATATTTAAAATTTTTTCACATAAAGAATATTAACATATCTTGAAAAGACTTGCTTAGGTACTATATACTTTTGTAAATGATGTTTTTCCATTTTCTAAAAGTCTTGCTGTGATTTTAAAAGGCAATTTATTTTAAGATATTTCTCTTATCCCAACAAACTTGCCTCCACGTTCAGCCAGAGCCAGAGACCCAGAGACCGGGGAGTGATCTAGGACCCGCCCACTCCCTCACCAGCACTTCCCGTCTGCCGCTGTGTCTGACAGACACCCTCTCTTCAGTGGGTATTCCACCCACCTCCAGGCCTGAGGTGATTTCTAACTGATCTGCCAATCAACCTTCACATGGCAGGGCTACTGCCACCCTAACTGGATCCTTGTGCAAATAGAAAAAGGAGTCCCTTCCTCATGACGCTCTACCTCCCTCTGTCAGGTAATTGTTGCAATAAATATTCAAATATATGATGTCTACAATGCACTTGGTGCCCCTCGTGTGTCTGTCTTGTGTAGTGCACATGGGCTCAGCCATTGGTGGTGGCCCTGTACGCGGCCACAGAGAGATCTTTACAAAATGAAAGTCTGATCGTAGCATTCTGTGATGGGCTGAATGTCCACACCCCCTACCCCCAGTGCATATGTCAAAGCCCTAACCCCCAAAGTAATGGTATCGGGAGGTAGGGCTTTGGGAGGTGATTAGGGTTAGTTGAGGACTTAGGGTAGAGCCCCTGATTGGATTAGTGCCTCTAGAAGCAAAGGAAGAGAGACCAAGCCTTTTCCCTCTGCCACCTGACAGGACGGCCACCTGCAAGCCAGGAAGAAGCCCTGACCAAGAACTGACTCTGCAGGCACCTTGACCTTGGACTTCTCAGCCTCCAAAACTGTGAGCAATAAATGTTTGTTGTTTAGGCCTCCAAGTCTATGGTATTTTGTTATAGCAGCCTGAGCTGATTAAGACATATTCCTTTGCTTGAAGTTATTCAAAGGTACCTCTCTACCACTCTTTCCTTGATTTAATTACATAAAATAGGCAATACTTTAACATGGTTCAAAAAGCTAAATAAGCCCTGGCTGGTTTGGCTCAGAGGATAGAGTGTCGGCCTGCGGACTGAAGGGTCCCGGGTTCAATTCCAGTCAAGGGCACATGCCCAGGTTTCGGGCTCGATTCCCAGTAGGGGGCATGCAGGAGGCAGCTGATCAATGATTCTCACTCATCATTGATGTTTCTTTTTTTTTATTTAAATATATTTTATTGATTTTTTTACAGAGAGGAAGGGAGAGGGATAGAGAGTTAGAAACATCGATGAGAGAGAAACATCCATCAGCTGCCTCCTGCACATCTCCCAGTGGGGATGTGCCCGAAACCCAGGTACATGCCCTTGACCGGAATCGAACCTGGGACCCTTCAGTCCGCAGGCCGACGCTCTATCCACTGAGCCAAACCGGTTTCGGCTCATTGATGTTTCTATCTCTTTCTCCCTCTCCTTTCCTCTCTGAAATAAATAAAAAAATATTTTTTAAAAATCTAAATAATATTAAATATTACTGTACAGTGAAAATTCTTACTCTAACAACTGTACTCGCCACCTTGTTCTCACAAAACATCCATAAAGAACCACTTTTATTAGTTTCTTATGTACTTTCCAGGATTTCTTTATGACAATACAAGCAAATACTAGTACACACACACACACACACACACACGCACTCAAACACACTTTAATTATATAACAGTAGCATGATACACTCACTCTACACCTTGGTCCCTGATATCTAGCTAACAATATATTTTAAAGCTCTTTCCTATTTATACATAATGAACACCCTCATCCTTTTTGAGAGCTGCATACCTACTGATGGACAAGTTTCTGACCTATTGCAAATAATATTCAATGAAGAACATTGATATATGTCCTTTCATAATGTGAATGAAAATTCTATTTGTCCACCCTTTGCAGCTGGTGTGGACTTGTGACTTGCTTGGACTAATAGAATATGGCAGAAGTGCCCTGACCAGGTAGCTCAGTTGGTTAGGGCATCCTCCTGATACGCCAACGTTGCAAGTTTGATCCCTGGTCAGGGCACAAATGAGAATCAACCGATGAATGCATGGGTGGGTAGAACAACAAATCTCTCTCTCTCTCTCTCTCTCTCTCTCTCTCTCTCTCTCTCTCTCAAATCAATGGATTAAAATTTTCTTAATTAAGAAAAAAAAAGGATATGGCAGAAGTAATGTGTAACTTCTGAGCAGTGCCTCAAGAGACCTTGCAGCTTCTACTCTCACCTTCCTGGAGCCTGAGGACACTGTGCTATGAAGAAACCCAGGATGAAATAGCACATGGAGCGAGTGGCTCAACCATCCCATCCCACCTGGCCACCAGAGCTAAGATCCCAGACATGGGCGTGTGAGAGAGAGCATCATGGGCCAACCAGCTCCAGCGGAGGTGCCAGCCCCTGTCACCACTTGAGTAATTGAAGGTAAGACCAGCAGAAAAACCACCCAGCCATCCCTAGGATCTGGAAAAATAAATCATTGTTTTACGCCAGTGAGTATTGAGACGGTGTCTTACGAAGCAGCAGCTGACTGATATCGCAGGAACACCCTTCAGATAGATTCAGAAATGGGGTTGCTGCTTCAAAGTGTATGTGCATTTAGAATTTTGATAAATGTTATCTGGGTTGTATCACTTTGCATTTCTACCAACAATGGGTAAAAGTCACTGTTTCTGCCAGTCTTACCCAAAGAGTGTTTTATCAAACATATAGATTTTTTAAAAATATATTTTATTGATTTTTTACAGAGAGGAAGGGAGAGAGATAGAGAGTTAGAAACATCGATGAGAGAGAAACATCCATCAGCTGCCTCCTGCACACCTCCTACTGGGGATGTACCTGCAACCCAGGTACATGCCCTTGACCGGAATCGAACCTGGGACCCTTCAGTCCGCAGGCTGACGCTCTATCCACTGAGCCAAACCGGTTTTGGCAAACATATAGATTTTTGCTAATGAAATAAAAAATGTTACTTCAGTATTGTCTTACTTTTCATTTCTCTTATTACATATGAAGTTGAACACCTGCATATGTGTTTAAATCCTTACCATTTACTTTTTTGTGATGTTTTTCACATTTTTTTTTATTGAACGATTGGTCTTTCTTATCAATATGTGGAAGCTCTTGAACTAGTAGGGATATTAATCTTTTGTATATAATAGGAATTGCACATATTTTTCCAGTTTGTTGTTTGTCTTTCGATCTTGCTTTGATGTTTTTGCCATGCAGACTTTTTCATGTAGACAAATGCATTACTCTGTTATTTATAGCTTCTGAATTTTGAGTGGCAGTTGGAAAGGCCTTTCTCACTCCGAGAGTTATAAAGGATTTTGCCCATATTTTCTTGTAGAATTTTTTGAAGTTTATCCTGACAACTGTGTAATCTATCACCTTTACTTTTTTAAAATATATTTTTATTGATTTCAGAGAGGAAGGAAGAGGGAGAGATAGAAACATCAATGATGAGAAAGAATCATTGATTGGCTGCCTTCTGCACGCCCCACACTGGGGATCAAGTCTGCAATCCGGGCATGAGCTCTGACCAGGAATCAAACCGTGACCTCCTGGTTCATAGGCTGATGCTCCACCACTGAGCCATGCCGGCCAGGCTGACCCATCACCTTTAGAGTGAAGTTTAAGACCAAGGTTATGGCGTGGGTGACCTTATGTCACCCATATAGAGAAGAAGCAGGAAAATCAGAAGCTGGTTTAGGAAATTCTCGGTGGGGGTTGCATCCGTTTGGGACACGTTGAGTTTAAGATGCCCGTGGGGCCTCTAGAATGTCTAGGAGGCAAGTAGATTCCAGGGTCTGGAACTCAAGAGGAAAGTCTGAGTTGGAGACGTGGATTCGGGAGCTAGCATACGGACGTCAGTTAAAGCCGTATGAATAGGTGGAGGGTTGGAAGAGGAGAGGTTCTCTGAAGCTCTAGGAAGTGATCCAGGTCAGGCCCAAAGCACATCGTAAGAAAAGAGCTGTGGGGGCGTCATCTCGGTGGCCTTTGGCACAAAAACAGCCTCACAGACATTTGTGGGGTGAGCACAGGTCCCTTAACTTGAGGCATGCATGAGTATCTGTGTCTCCTGGGACACAGCTAACATGAGAGAGAAAAGGACCCACAACTTCCCCAGCTGTCAGCCCCACCACAGAGGGTGTGGGAAGGAAGAAGGCTCAGACTCACAGGCAGTCAGCCCCTCCTCCCCAAGACGATCCAGAGCAGGGCTTCAATAGGTAGCAGCAAGTCCCCAAGTGGATGGAGCCCCGGGAGCCACCTCTGATGAGTTCTACCCTTGGGTCCTAGCGTAGCAGTTAAGAGCATAGACTCCAGAACTTCCTCTCTGGGTTCGAATCCAAGCTCTCTCACTTACTAGTGGGGAACTTTGGGCAAGTTACTTAATCTCTCTGTGTTTCAGTTTCTGTCTATCTCAGAGAATTAGTATGGAGATTAAATAAGTAAATATTTATGAAGGGCTTTACTATGTACCTGGTACATAGTAAATGCTATATAAATTTTATATTAAAAGGAAACAATTTGGCCCTGGCAGAGTAGCTTAGTTGGGTAGAGCATCATCCTGATACGCCAAGGTTGTGGGTTCAATCTCCAGTCAGGGCACATACAAGAATCAACCAGTGAATGCATAAATAAATGGAACAACAAATCAATGTTTCTCTCTCTCTCCCAAATCAATAAATAAAAATTTAAAAAGGGATCATCTCATTCACTTATGAATAGTTATTGATCAGCTACTATGTGCCTGGCATGGTTGTAGGTGCTTGGGACACAGCAGTGAATAACGCAGGTGAAAATCCTGTCCTCATGGGGTTTACATTCTGGTAGGTGGAGAGGAGGGGTACAGACAAACAATATATAAAATAAATAAGCCAAATAGATGGCGTGTCAGGTCCGAGTGGAGGCATGAGAGATTCGCAGGAGTTAGCAAGGCCACCAGCCTAGGGCCTGGTGCACAGTGGGGTCAGGAGATGGAAAGGCTGGGAGACCCTGGACAAGCAGCAGAGTGGGATCCCTGGCGGAGACCCTGGGCTGCTGACACCCTCAGAGTAACAATCATCATCATACCATCATATAATAGCAGCAAACACTTACATAGCACAGTACCCGGCGCTGTTCTATTCACTTCACTTACATCACTTTATTTAATCCTCACAGCAGCCCTATGAAGTTGGTACTATTGTTGTTCCCATTTTTCAAATGAGTAAACTGAGGCACAGAAAGGTTAAGCACCTTGCCTTATAGGATTATACAGAAGGTGAACGAGCTGGGATTCTGAGCCAGGTCATCTAGCTCCAGTGTTTGTAGGATGGACCTACAAGGGGAAGGACAGGGCAGGTTACCAAGCCTCAGGATCAGGTAGGGCCTGACCTTTATATGAGTGAAAAAAAAATTGCATACATCACCAATACCCACACATTCGAGACCCAATATACTTATATACACTTCTAGGCTACTCAAAGGGCCTGAGGAGTAAAGGACCATGAAACAAAGGCAAGG